>NC_042622.1:226874712-226977212 GCF_901001135.1 Rhinatrema bivittatum
TAGACTTGCAGTTAAAACCTTTGGATTGATCTGTTCAACTGTTAGAGATACTTTCACCCTTTGCTCTCCAAAACAATGGCTGAAGGACCAATTTATCTCCTTGGGGGGATGGCCTTATCGTTTAATGAGCAAAATATCATGAAAAATTACAGCTGACTGCAGAGTAAATTACCTGAATGGATTCTGCCCTCTCATCTAGGTTTGCTGAAAGAGAGGGGAGGGGGTACTGGTAAGAAAAAAAAAAAAGATGGAGAATAGAGAGAGAGAGGGGGGGGGGTGAGTGAGGGAGAGAGAAAAAGTGAAGGTGACAGAATGATCAAAGGTGGGTGTGACACAAGAGAAGAGGGGGAGAGAGAAGGTGCCAGAAGAAGAAAGAGAGCCGAGGACACAGCGAAAAGGCGGAAAGCTGGGCCAGAGGAATGAGATCTGACAAAAAAAGAAGTGGGAAAGATATTAAAAAGGTAGAGGAATGAAGAGCAGCATGAGCCAAAACAGGGGGAAGAGAGACAAAGAAAACAGACAGGGGAGGAGGACAGGCAGAGCGGAGACAAGGTTCAGATCATAAAAAAAGCTCTCCTTACTCGTTCCCCCCTGTGCACTCTTTGCACCCCGTGTAAATAAAGGAATTGGACCAGAGCGAGAAACGTCCTAGAAAATGGGGTCCACTCCATCTGTCCATTTGGACTGTGCCGTCACCGGTCTTACTTAATTCGTGGTTGTCTCCCTCCCTCCACCCCCACCCAAGGTCCCTTTGTGTCGTTCTCATGCAGGCTTGAATTCTGCACACCGTTTTGGCTCCTGTTATGATGATCTTTGCCTGCCACTATATTTTGCTATAATATTCCCATTATTGGGGGGGGAGGTATCTATAAGTGTTGGTTCAGTAGAACATGAGCAATAAAAGCTTCATTTTACTAAGGAACGATTCAGGGGGTTATTGCAGCAACCCTGATCTATGCTCACTCATCTCTCCAGCCCCACAAGATGCCAGAGAGCAGGGTTAGAAGAGAGGAGGTGGGGGAGGGGTAAATGAGGCAGGCGATGGCATTTCCAGTGCAAGGGTTCCATGCTATGAGCTTCAGCCACTGCCATTGCTGATAGAGTAATATAATTATAGTCAATGGGCCAAATCATCCACTGTCACACTTTAAATCAAAATAGTGTGACTTAATTTGCTCTGTTTCCAGCCATAAAGCACTTGATTTCAGCAAGCATAAAAAAAAAAAAAAAAGGTCCTTATTATATTTTGTAGAACTTGATTACGTTGATGACACCCATGGTTAGGGGTTTGACTTCTGCACTGGAGCACTGCCAAGTGCTTAACAAGGGACTCTCACCAGCTCAGTTTGCTTAGCGAAATGCTCTTTATTTTCATAAAATAGTTCAGGAAGGAGTTCTCAGAGATCTTGGGAACCCCCTTTCCAGCAGCCTGGGCAGGGCCAGCATGGAGGGTGTGGACTACACCAAACACCCGACGTTCCTCCTATATCCTCCTACATGAACAGGTGCATGTGGACCCTGGAGAAGGAAGATGTCCCGGTGTGCTCTATAATTGCCAACAATTCTCTATCATAAGGAACTTTACCCCATTGTATGCAGAGATGTGGTCCTACTTTTCTTAAGGAACTCAGAAGTACCTGTCCATGCATGCGATGGGGTAAAATTAGTCTGTCTCTTATGAGTTGGAATTGTTGGCAACTCTAATCTCCCCAGGCCAGGGCGGCCGGGTGTGCAAACCGTGCAATTGCACGGGGCGGCACACCTGGTTGGGCAGCAGCTGCAATGGAAGGAGGCCCAAGAAAGGGATCAGTAAAAGGCCTCTATAGCCAGTAGTGGACCCCATCCCACTGACGGCTGAAGAATGCAGAGGCCCGTGCAGTCATCGGAGGCAGCAGCAGAAGAAAACAGGGAGCTCACTCAGCGATTCCTCCTCTTGTCCCGGCCGGCCCTGCGGTACTCAGTACTCGCAGTTCTACTGCTTCCTGTATCAGCATCTCGCAATGCACGAGATGAGCATGCAGGAAGTGGTAACACTGCCAGGGTTGAGTACACTTGTGGAGGAGCAGCAGGAAGGACCCTACAGCTCTGCGACACAATGAATCCTCCTCTCTTCCAAGGAATGAGGCAGGTGGCAGCAGCAGCAAGAAAGACCCGTGGACCCTGCCTGCATAGAGATTGTGTGTGAATGAAGCCTGCCTGGTGGGGGAATGGATGTGTATGTGTATGAGAATGGGAATGGGAACCTACCTGGGCGGGGGTTGGGTGTGAGTGTGAATGGGAACCTGCCTGGGGGGATGGGTTTGCGTGTGTGTGTGAATGGGTACCTGCCCTGGGGAGATGAGTGTGTGGGTATGAATGAGAATCTGCCTGGGGGGATGGGTGTGTGTGGGTGTGTGAATAGGAATCTGCCTGGGGGGATGGGTTTGCCTGGGGGGATGGGTTTGCGTTGTATGAATGGGAACCTGCCTGGGCGGGGGTTGGGTGTGTGAATGGGTACCTGCCCTGGGGAGAAGAGTGTGTGGGTATGAATGAGAACCTGCCTGAGGGGATGGGTTTGCATGTGTGTACGAATAGGAACCTGCCTGGGCGGGGGTTGGGTGGGTGTGGGTGTTTTAATGGGAACCTTATTGATAACCATCTTACTTTCAAACCCTTCATCAAATCTATCATCAAGGAATGCTATTTCAAGCTCCAAACCATAAAAAAACTCAGACCACTGCTACACTTTTCTGATTTCCGCACTGTACTCCAGTCTATCATTTTATCTAAGGTAGACTATTGTAATGCACTCTTTCTAGGCATTCCCGCCACCTATACCAAACCCTTACAACTACTACAAAACGCTGCCGCTAGGATACTATCAAATTCAAAAAAAAGAGATCACATCACCCCCACACTTATCGAACTTCATTGGCTCCCTATACACTCCCGAATTCTCTATAAAGCCCTTTCCATCATCCACAAAAGTCTGTTGAACTCTAACCTCAATTGGATTAACCCCCCCACTCCTCCCCCGTACCTCGAATAGACCCACACGTACAGCCCTCCAAGGAACCCTACGTGCCCAACCCATCAAATCTTTCAAATTATCATCTACCATAAGCAGAGCTTTCTCTCTCGCTGGCCCCTCCATATGGAACTCCCTGCCTCCCGATATACGCCTGGAAACATACACACCCACTTTCAAGAGAAAACTGAAAACATGGCTCTTCCAGCAAGCTTACCACACATCACCTGCCATTACATAAACCCCCACTGTTTAACTAAAAATTGAGTAACTAAGAATTTGCTACATGACTAGGAATCTATTTCTCGGAATATGTCTCATGCCCATCGATTTTGTACTTTGACTCGGCTACTTATGTAATTAGCTTTTGTAAATAGTTGTGATTTTACTGATTTTGCTGTATCTATTTATTGATATCACGGACGCTCGCGGCATAGTCCAAAAGTTAACCTGTTTTTTCAATGTTATATGTAAGGGTTCTGCCCATTTGTTCCTTTTTAACTGTAAACCGATGCGATGTGTAAACGGTCATCGGTATAAAAGAAACTTTAAATAAATAAATAAATAAATAACCTGCCTGGGGGGATGGGTTTGCGTGTGGGTGTGTGAATAGGAATCTGCCTGGGGGGATGGGTTTGCCTGGGGGGATGGGTTTGCGTTGTATGAATGGGAACCTGCCTGGGCGGGGGTTGGGTGTGTGAATGGGTACCTGCCCTGGGGAGAAGAGTGTGTGGGTATGAATGAGAACCTGCCTGAGGGGATGGGTTTGCGTGTGTGTATGAATGGGAACCTGCCTGGGTGGGGGTTGGGTGGGTGTGGGTGTATGAATGGGAACCTGCCTGGGGGGATGGGTTTGCATGTGTATGAATGGGAACATGCCTGGGGGGATGGGTTTGCATGTGTGTATGAATGGGAACCTGCCTGGGCGGGGGTTGGGTGGGTGTGGGTTTTTGAATGGGAACCTGCCTGGGGGGATGGGTTTGCGTGTGTGTATGAATGGGAACCTGCCTGGGGGGTGGGTTTACATGTGTGTATGAATGGGAACCTGCCTGGGCGGGGGTTGGGTGGGTGTGGGTGTTTGAATGGGAACCTGCCTGGGGGGATGGGTTTGCATGTGTGTGAATGGGAACCTGGTTGGGTGTGTGTGGGTGTGTGAATAGGTACCTGCCTTGGGGAGATGAGTGTGTGGGTAAGAATGAGAACCTGCCTGGGGGGGATGGGTGTGTGTGTGTGAATAGGAGCCTTCCTTGGGGGGGTGGTGAACATTTTTTGCCACCCTCACTAATCTACGACAAACTGAAGGTGACTAAATATCAAAGGTTTTCAGGTATGGAAAGGGAGATGTTTTCCCTTCTTGTTTTAATTATTAGGTGTTTGATGTGTCTGCTATTTTGAAGTATTTTATTGTCGTTTGGAAAATTTTAAAACTTTTTCTATGGGTTCTTAATTATTGGATGTTATTCTATTTATTATCTTTTTGGCAATATTCTTTTTATTAGTATGGCTTATTATGATTGATTTATATTTCTTGATTTTGTTGTTTGATTTATGAGGATTGATGATGTTTCTGTTTTTCCATTGCTTCTTAATATACAGAGTCTAGCTTGTTGGAGTTTCCAGTTCAGTTTCTGTCTACACACATCTATTTATATTCTAATAGTCTCTTTATTCTCTGGTCAGGTTCTGTCTGTGTTCTGCATGTGTAAGCGACGGGAGGTATAGTTTCTATGTAGGAATTTAGAGCAGACTGGTTTGCTCTGCTTTCCTAATAGGAGGTGTTTTGGGGCCTGGAATAATATTTGCCTTTTCATAGACAGGGTTGCTCCTGTGTACATGCTTGCAGTTAGTACTGTTTTGGTATGGGATTTTGTTAGCTGTCCAAGGGCCAAACCCACACCTAAGACACGCTATAGGGTCCCAAGTGTCCTTTTTTGCAGGGTTTTCTGGTTGGCACCACAGCAGTGCATGATTTTCTGTACAACAAACTGGTTCCGGCTACAGGGCCCAGCCGGCATCAATTGTATGTACCGGTAGGTAGGGAAGGAGAACCTGGAAAACATTCCTTCACAATTTAGAAATTTTGCGCCTGTGGATGAGGTAAAATAGGTTTGGGGGGAGTGTGTTAAGTTTCATAGTTTTGATTGCCAGAGGAAGCAGGGCTTTCTTTTTGGCAGCGGAAGGGGGATTGGGACAGAGCGTAAGACTGACAGTTTCTATTGTGAGCTGACATGACAGTGGCACCTTATAGACTAATCAATTTATTAAAGCATGAGCTTTTGAGGATAGTTCACTTCGTCAGATGCCTTGGGTGTTGGTTATTGGGGAAAACAACAAAAATGTTGTGTTAAAAAAACCCCAAAAAAACAGGGGTTAGGTAGGGCAGCCCAGCAATTTGTGTGCACAGGGCAGCAAACGTGCAGGCACCGACCCTGAATCTCCCATGGCACAACCAAAGTCACACTCTGAAATCTGCTTTTTTTTTTTTTTAGAATTCAGCCATTGACTGGTGTGACTGCATTACAGCATGGTATGGGAGATGTGTGTGTGTGCAGGAGGGGAGGAGGTTAATTAACAAACAGGCTAAAAGGAAACAGGATTCCTCTGCTCACTCTCAGGCCGATACTGTAAAGTGCGCTCAGCCGAGCCCGCGTCCACAACCCCTTATACACTAAGGGGTTTAGTGCATACATAACACGCATCCTAACCCCACGAAGCTAATAGCTTTCATTGCATGTAAATGCATGTTGTAATTCACCTCAGATACCGAGAAGAATGTGCGCCCGATCTGCACACTTTATGCTCAGAAATTAGCACTTGCCCGAGGGCAGGCGTTAATTTCTGAGCAGTACAGAAAAGTAGAAAATACTGCTTAACCAAAAAAAAAAAAAAGTTTAAAAAAAAAATGTGTTGGATGGGTCAGGTTAGGAAAATGAACGTGTCCATTTTCCTAACCCGTGACCGTCAGTGGGTTCGGAAAACCAACACTTGTGAAACCGAGCATCCGTTTTCTGAACCCGCTGACTGCCACCTCTCCTGGGTTTCTGCTGTAAGGAGATGCTAGGGACGCGCTATTGTTCCTAGCGCCTCCTTTTTAGCATGACCCCTCATTTAAATACGGTATCGTGCGTCCAGGAGAGGCGGCTGGGCGCGCATTGGGAGAGCAGGCGCGCACCTTACAGTATCGGCCTGTAAGCTTAGGGGAGCTGCTGCCTAGGTTCAGTGTGAAAGTCCCTGATCTGGAGTGAGAAGGTTTCAAGAATGCCAACTGGAAAATTAAGCTGGAGCATGGTGACAATGATAGAGCAGATGTGACACTCTACAGCTTTGCAAATCATTATAAGTAAGCACTTGTGGCCAAGTGGTTGTTTCTCTACTATAGGTGAGGGACCATTGTCTACTGCAGCTGACCATGGTTGAAGCAAAGCTAACTTCCAATCTTCACAATGATGTCAAAGTTTTACATCTCCACCCAGGTCTGACAAAAAAAAAAAAACCCAAAACAAAAAACTATGCAGGATCTAAGGAGCTCTAATTAAGTAAATAACAAATATGGTACTTATGAGTGGTTTAACTAATTAAATATTAGGCAAATATTATTCATCCAGCAACCCTCAGCTGATTTTATACAGTGCAATTATCTGAAGTTTTTGCTGATTTCATATTTTTAATGAGACCATATTTAATTCCAATAGTCAGAGTTTACTTAATTTAGCAGTGCTGGTGTGGTCACGACATTCTACTGAGCGTGCCCAGAGTTAGCACTCCAGAAGGCAAAGTGTCCTCGTGGAGTCCCAGTTAGTCATCTAATAAAGGAGGTGATAGATTTATCAGGCTGGAGCAGATTTGCCCAGGGGTGATTCATAAATGGAATATATAAGGGTTGATATAAGGGTTGATCCATCAGAATGTGACCAGAACCCAGGGGTTGACTAGGAGGCGCTAGAATGCTCAGGCAAGCTGCACAGCCTGCACTCTGATTGGTTGAGTGGCACAAGGTGCTTTCCTTGCCGACCTAGTGACTGAGTTGAGCTCACAAAATCACTGGAGCTTGCAATCTTAAAATTTGAGCACAGAGAGGTTAAATGATTTGCTGAAGGCCACCATCGTGCCCTGCTCTTTATACTCTGAGTGAGAAACCTGCAAAACTAGGCAGGCTGGATGATCTTTTTCTACCAGAATTTACTATGTTACTGAACAACCACTGGATACTTCACTCCCTGCTAGGGGTAGTCTAAGACTGAAGACCATGAAACCTCCTTCCTCTCTTCCCACTCTTTGCAGATGGGAGGCCCAACTGGTGTTACTGCAGCTGCAATAAGGCACATAGGATGGCATTGATAAAGATGTTTTGCATGTAAAGATAAACCATGGCACGCAAGTGGAAGAACTGATCTATTCTTCAGGCAAATCTTAATCTTTCAAGATCAGGACTCTGACATGACCAGAGAAACTCAACTTACAGCATCTTCAAGTCTGACACTCTGTGGCATATGGTGCTGCTTTCCCAGTCAACAGATGGAGAGACGAGGGAGTTCACCCATGGCACAACACAACAGACTACACAGAATGGGAGAAGAGACTGCAGAAGAAGGAACTTACAGCTAGATTCATCAAAAAGTGTTACTAACAAAAAGGGGTGTGTTTATGGAAATCCTAGTTTTCAACACTGGGGAGAGAGAGAGAGAGAGAGAGAGAGAGAGAGAGAGAGAGAGAGAGAGAGAGAGAGAGAGAGAGCAACTAACTACCTACAAGGCCTTCATAGTAATTAAGTATTTATATCTCTATAGGAGAACTATCTAATAGGTCGAGGTGAGGTGTTGATGGTGGTTTAGGGTTTAGGAGCCAGTTTCCCATGTAGAGTGAGATGTACGAACAGCATAGTACACCTTGGTGAAGATTCAACATCATTTGGAATGAGGAAAATCTCACAAAAGATGAAATTTCTACTATGTTCTCGCATCCTAGCCTAATGGACTCTATAACAGGGTACCATCAAGCTAGGGTGAGAGAACAAAAATTTGCATTTGCACTAAGCGTTATGAACAATAACACTTTTTGATGAATGACCTGGTTAGTCTGCCCCAGCCAACACACAGTGACTTCTGTCACCCAAGGCCAGGTCTGCCGCACCATTTCACCCGCCAGTTTTGCTTTCATACTGAACTTATGAATTGTATCCTCACTAGAAAGTGTGGGAAAGTGTGAGAGTAGATAACATTCCTTAGCAGGAGAATCCATGCATGCAGAAACACCCAGAATTTTCTATATGTTAGGGTTGTGGGCCCCTGTGCGGTGGTGCGGTTGACACCGCTGGGTGGGTGAACCTGTTCAGCCCACACTGACCACTGGTAGATGTGCCTGGATGGGACTGGTAGGAGCTTCACCTATACCAACAGTCGTTCCCGCAGGTTGAGCCCTTGGTTTAGTTGGCCAGGAGGAAGGTCCCAGGGGCAAGGCAAGGAAGAAAGTCCAGATTCAAGTGAAGGTGGGGGCAAGCAGGGAAATGCAGTGAATGGGCCAAGGTCGGGGCCGGCAGCAGTCAGCAAATTCCAGAAGACAAAACAAGATCAGGGCAGACAGCAGACAAGTGAGGTCAGGTCCAAGCAGAGGGTGAGTCCACGAGGCGGTCAGAGGAGTCTGAGGACAAACCAAGGTCAAACCAGAAGATGAGTCACGGAAGAGAGGGCAAGGCAAGGGTGAGGACAGGAGCAAGGCAGACAGAGAAGACAAGGAGCAGAGAGACCAGGACACAGGACCATCATGGGAGCAGGAACACAATCAGGACGTATCCAGGCAGAAGACAAAGGTAAGCAACATGCACTGAGGAGCAGAGCACGCAGGAAACCTGTTGCCGAGGCAAGGAACCCAGGCCCAAGAAGGTTTAAGTAGGCAGAAGAGGATGAAATCATCCTAGAGTGACTGCCATGGTTTCTCGTCTAAGCACGTACATAATGTGCATCCTAGCACGTGCACGAGCCTTAGGCTTCAATCTTCCGGGTTCTCGTTGTGCATGTTTTGTGGATGCACAGTGGCAGCGTTCTGCCGAGCGGAGGTGCTAGATGCTGGTAAGTCTAGGAAGGCACTCTGGTCTAATACTGTTCACACTTTATCTCCTTTAATAGTATTAGAATAGTGAAAATATAACACAAACGTCATTCAAAAATTGCTCATCTAGGCCCGTATATCAGCCAGAACACATTAAGGGTGCACTGAACAAGAACCCCAATAGCCATCAATCCAAAACCCAGGGGAACTCAGGGTCAAACAGTCAGAACCTCTGATATGTATGTTATGCATAGAGGAGGTTGAAGACCTGCTGATCCTCTATACAAATTTCTGTCTACCTATCTCTCCAGACAGTTGAAAAATCATATTTTAATTTTTGAAGAAAGCCATCCTAGTGTAAATGAATGCATGAACCCCAGCTATGTTCCACCTTCCTCCATGACCAGGCACTGGGATTTAATTCTACATCTTTTGAAATACTTAGGTTTATGCTGGAGAACAGGGCCTATGAGCTATGTAACGGACATTAACTCCACTGCCTGAGAAAGTGTTAGCCCATGAGTTTCCCAGGTTCCAGGCCTATCCTCCTGCCAAGGTAAGATAAATTAACTGTCCCGTCTGCAAAGCAGGAATACTCTATAAGAGCCAGGTTATATCTGATAGCTTAAAAAGGCCTTTATTATACCTGGGAGTCACCCATAAGTCAAGCTCTAAGAGCTGTCCATAGGAAATGCCCCAGAGTAGGCCTTCTGAAAAATACTGCAGGAATCTAACTGACAAAACATGAATCATCTAGCCATGAGGTAAGGCCACAGGCAGGGCCAAAAGCACCCACAGGAAGACTGAATAATAAATTCCCCATGGATTAACATGTTTAGTATAATGTGGCACTGGGTCCTTTAACTTCAATTTCCACAAACTTCATTTCCTTTCCATATATATCAACAAGGCAATAATCTTGCCAAACAGGTCAAACAAAGCGAGGCCTAAAGCCAAACGGCTAAAGTGGAGAGAAGTGAGTGGAAATGCCTGGGACAAGGGAATCCTGGCCGGGTTAAAAGGAAAGGTGTGCACGACGATCACAAGACCGGGTCTCACATCTGTTGCCGCTGGATCATTGGTTGCCTTCAGCGTTGCTCCTTCTAATGGACACATTACTTTAAAAGACTCTTCTTTATAAATGCACGAAGTGTGTGAAGGCGTTCACGAGCACAGCAGAAGAGTGACGGACAGCTTGTGGATATTCATTAATCCGAGCCGAGTGACCTCGCGATGCGTCACTTGGTTTTTCTCCCACAGATTTGACCTTGGAATCTTGTCCCCCAGAGCAAGCCCCAGGTGACATGATTCGGCAGCCAGGTTCTGCTATAGCAAGCCCCCCTTTATAAGAAACTGGCTCCTAGCAAATCTGGTAAAGCTGAAAGCGTGGCTTCTATGGGGAGAGCTGCTCTTGGTATGACATGGCAAGTATAAACATCCAAAATGCTGTGGCTGGCAAATACAAAGAAACAGGATGAAACTCCTCATTCTCTCCCATGTAATTCTCCATTAGGATTTGTGTCAGCCCTCTCTCTCCCTCTCCCCTCGACACAGGCAGCTTCTCATTGCTGACATTATCACACCCTCTAAAGGAGAGCACATTTCTGAAGCATTCACATTTAAATGCTAATTCCGACTTCCTCAGTGGCAGTGCTGCAAGCTAAAGGCCTCCCGGGAGAGACAGGTAAAGGCCCAGGGTGCCTTGGGTGGGGGGAATCGTTTTTTTTCTCAGGGAGCAGGGGGAATTGGGGGGGGGGGGGGGAATAGTGTGCAGGCTGAGGATCAGCACTGCTGGAGGCTGAAACAGTTACAGAATGAAAGAAATCCCGAGAGAAGTAGAGAGGATCCTTAGCAGTGAAGAAGTGGGGGAGGGGAAGTCAAAGCTCAGCTGGGGGTCTATGGTATAACATCAGGAATTAAACTGGGCAGACTGGATGGGCCAAATGATCCCTAACTGTCTTCACATTTTATGCATCTATGTTGGAGGCACACTATAGACTAGCCGGGGACCCACCATCGCAGTACGGAGACTCACTACCATCCTCCTACACCTTACTGTATGGTAGAACAGGGCTTGGTTTGTCTCTCTGTTACAGAGCAATATTGAGGCACCTCTACATAACAAACCCCATTGTAACAACAAACTGAGATCATCCTTTTACTGCTTCTGCGTTAGCTCTCAAAATCCTCTATTGTTTTATAAATCTAGTTAGAAGATGGATCATCAATGCGAATATGCAGAATGGAAGAATCACAAAGTTTGCTGGGGGGGGGGGGTGGTGGGAAGAGAAGGGGTTAACAGTATTGCCCATTTGTGGGGAAAGCCTCAGGGTCACTCAGCCATCGCACAATCTTCTTTTCCTTAGCTGGATGGGAAAATCTAGGGGAAGTAGAAGGCAGTGGGCAAAACTAAAAGGAGATATCATAAGGGCAAGTTAAACACTTGGTAATTCACAAATGCCTACTGTCTGACAGAAAACTCCAGTTTGCCATGAGTGCAATAACCAGAATTGTCCTGACCAGTTCTCCCTACCCTTGCCCCTTCTATTGCCCGGCTATGTCTTTCCTTAAATGTACATGTCTTTGACAGATACTCTCCGTCAGTAAATGTTTCCCTAGTTTGCTACCTGTATGTATGCCTACCTCAGTTTTCACTATTTAGGAATGTCAAACCTGTACACCGTTATGAGCTAGTGATTTTCACATGGAATGATGGTATATAAAACACATACATAAATAAGGGCAACGACTCATTTTGTTAGGAATGTAAATAAAGGGAAGAGGAACGAGTAAATGTCAATTGGTTATTTACACTTTCAGATAATAGAAAGACTAGGGGGCACTCCATGAAGTTAGCAAGTAGCACATTTAAGACTAATCGGAGAAAGTTCTTTTTCACTCAACGCACAATAAAGCTCTGGAATTTGTTGCCAGAGGATGTGGTTAGTGCAGTTAGGGGTAGATTTTCAGACGAGCGCGAACAGCCTACTTTTGTTTGCGCTCCAGGCGCAAACAAAAGTACGCTGGATTTTAGTAGATACGCGCGTAGTCGCGCGTATCGGCTAAAATCCTGGATCGGCGCGCGCAAGGCTATCAATTTCGTATAGCCTGCGCGCGCCGAGCCGCGCAGCCTACCCCCGTTCCCTCCTAGGCCGCTCCGAAATCGGAGCGGCCTAGAAGGGAACTTTCCTTTGCCCTCCCCTCACCTTCCCCTCCCTCCCCCTACCTAACCCACCCGCCCGGCCCCTGTTCTAAACCCCCATCCTACCTTTGTCGGGGGATTTACGCCTCCCAGAGGGAGGCGTAAATCCCCGCGCGCCAGCGGGCCTCCTGCGCGCCGGGCCGCGACCTGGGGGCGGGTACGGAGGGCACGGCCACGCCCCCGGGCCGTAGCCACGCCCCCGTACCCGCCCCCAAAACACTGCCGACACGCCCCCGCAACGCCGCGCGCTCCGGCCCCGCCCCCGACACGCCTCCCGACACGCCCACTCTGAAAACCCCGGGACTTACGCGAGTCCCGGGGTTTCTGCGCGCGCCGGTGAGTCTATGTAAATAGGCTCACCGGCGCGCAGGGCCCTGCTCGCGTAAATCCGCCCGGTTTTGGGCGGATTTACGCGAGCAGGGCTCTGAAAATCCGCCCCTATGGGGTAGATTTTCAGACGAGCGCGAACAGCCTACTTTTGTTTGCGCTCCAGGCGCAAACAAAAGTACGCTGGATTTTAGTACATACGCGCGTAGTCGCGCGTATCGGCTAAAATCCTGGATCGGCGCGCGCAAGGCTATCAATTTCGTATAGCCTGCGCGCGCCGAGCCGCGCAGCCTACCCCCGTTCCCTCCTAGGCCGCTCCGAAATCGGAGCGGCCTAGAAGGGAACTTTCCTTTGCCCTCCCCTCACCTTCCCCTCCCTTCCCCTACCTAACCCACCCGCCCGGCCCTGTCTAAACCCCCATCCTACCTTTGTTGGGGGATTTACGCCTCCCAGAGGGAGGCGTAAATCCCCGCGCGCCAGCGGGCCTCCTGCGCGCCGGGCCGCGACCTGGGGGTGGGTACGGAGGGCGCGGCCACGCCCCCAGGCCGTAGCCATGCCCCTGTACCCGCCCCCAAAATGCTGCCGACACGCCCCCGAAACGCCGCGACGACCGGGCCCGCCCCCCCGACACGCCCCCCTCCGAGAACCCCGGGACTTACGCGAGTCCCGGGGCTCTGCGCGCGCCGGGAGGCCTATGTAAAATAGGCTTCCCGGCGCGCAGGGCCCTGCTCGTGTAAATCCGCCCGGTTTTGGGCGGATTTACGCGAGCAGGGCTCTGAAAATCCGCCCCTTAGTGTAGCTGGGTTCAAAAAAGGTTTGGATAAGTTCTTGGAGGAGAAGTCCATTAATGGCTATTAATCAAGTTTACTTAGAGAATAGCCACTGCTATTAATTGCATCAGTAGCATGGGATCTTCTAAGTGTTTGGGTACTTGCCAGTAGAGATGTGAATCGTGTCCTCGATCGTCTTAACGATCGATTTCGGCTGGGAGGGGGAGGGAATCGTATTGTTGCCGTTTGGGGGGGGTAAAATATCGTGATAAATCGTTAAAATCGTTAAAACCCGCTAAAATCGTTAAAACCCGCTAAAACCCACCCCCGACCCTTTAAATTAAATCCCCCACCCTCCCGAACCCCCCCCCAAATAACTTAAATTACCTGGTGGTCCAGCGGCGGTCCGGAACGGCAGCGGTCCGGAACGGGCTCCTGCTATTGAATCTTGTTGTCTTCAGCCGGCGCCATTTTCCAAAATGGCGCCGAAAAATGGCGGCGGCCATAGACCAACAGGATTCGATGGCAGGAGGTCCTTCCGGACCCCCGCTGGACTTTTGGCAAGTCTTGTGGGGGTCAGGAGGCCCCCCCCAAGCTGGCCAAAAGTTCCTGGAGGTCCAGCGGGGGTCAGGGAGCGATTTCCCGCCGCGAATCGTTTTTCATACGGAAAATGGCGCCGGCAGGAGATCGACTGCAGGAGGTCGTTCAGCGAGGCGCCGGAACCCTCAGTTCTTTTCAACATTTTTGTGAGCAACATAACAGAAAAGTTGTCGGGAAAGATTTGTCTTTTTGCTGATGAAACCAAAATCTGTGGACAGCCAACAAGGAGGGAAAAACATGAGGAAGGATTTAGTGAAGCTTGAGAAATAGTCTAAGGTCTGGAAGCTAAGATTTAATGCTAAAAAAAATGCAGAGTAATGCAAGGGAAAGGTACAGTATTGAAGGTGAAATTCTTTTAAGCACGAAAGAAGAGTGGGATCTGGGGGTGATCGTATCTAATGATCTTAAGGTGGCTAAACAGATGGCTAAGTTGACAATATAAGCCAGAAAGATGCTTGGCTGCATAGGGAGAGCAATGGTCAGCAGTAAAAGGGAGGTGAATTTGCTCCTGTATAGGTCTCTGGTAGGACCTCACTTGGAATCCTGTGTACAATTCTGGAGCCTGCACCTTCACAAGGATATAAACAGGATGGAGTGGGTCCAGAGGGTGGCTACTAAAATGGTCAGAGGTCTTCATTCTAAAGCATATGGGGATAGTCTTAAAAATCTAAACATGTACACCCTAGAGGAAAAGTGAGATAGGGGAGATAGAAATATTCAAATATCTCAAAGGTTTCCATGCAAGGGAGCTGAGCCTTTTTCAATGGAAAGGAGGTTCTAGAACGAGGGGTCTTGAGATGAGGTTGAAAGGGGGTAGACTCAGGAGTATTCTTAGGAAATATTTCTTTACAGAGAGGGTAGTGGATGTGTGGAACAGCCTCCCAGTGGAGGTGGTGAAGACAAAAACAGTACCTGAATTCAAGAAAGAATGGGATAAATACAGGCGATCTCTAAGGGAGTGATGGGAATTGAAATGCTAAATTAATTGGACAAAAGGTCAGAATGGCCATGCATCATGTTTCTAAGCATCTTTCTTTCACACATTACACCTGTCCAAGAGATGAGGAGCGACTGCCTACAGCCCTGAAGTGCAGCAGGGAGTACTCCTGGTGACCTCCATACTTCTTGGCTTTGAAAACCCTCAAGAAGACCTTTAGGAGCTAACAAGAGAGAATCCAAGCAGCATCAGACTGAAGCTCGTTTATCATTAGAAAATGCACTCGACTCTGACCCTCTGTCAATTAGCACAGAAACACAAAGTATGATGGGATGGCAGATAATTGGCCACGAAACCAATTTAATCTGCTTCCCCCCCCCCCCCCCCCCACCCCCACTTCTTACTGCAATTCTCTAGACCTTGTTTGATCTCCCGTTTCATCCTGTTTGGCGAGAACTTCCACTTACATACCAGTATACCCAGTCAATTCATGAGAACCTTCAATTGCATCCTGATCTAGATTTGGGGAGGACAATTGCCCGGCTAATTTGGCCTGTCTGAAAATTGCCCTTCCCAGAGGAGCTGAAAGTATGAGCTGGGATTCCTTAGCCGAGCTGGGAGGAAGCCTTCCCGGGTGCAGGACGAGGTTGGGTGAAGGAAAACTGCATGGGTGCCTTCCATTTTTCAAAAGTGCTTACACTATTTCCCCTCCCTTCTCTCACTCGCCCACACAGAGGGCAGGGGCAAAGTACATGAGTGCCTTTAGCATATTACCTACAAAGTACCAGCATTAAAAGTGTGCACCTACTTTGCAGCGACGCTAATCACAAATTACCCCCATAATAACAGAACTGCATTCCTCCCACCAGGCAATCAGAAGTGGTCAATAGGCTTTCCCGCGGAGATCTCCTCGCTTTTTGGTAGCCTCGGGTGTCTATTTGCATTCTGTGCCCTCAACAAGATCCAATCAGAATAGCTCAAATTATTATTATTATTATTATTATTATTAATAATAATAATAATAATAATAATAATAATGGGATGCCTGGAAACAGCACACAGAGGGCAAAATACTATGCTAGCCCCGTGGAAGAAGCCCGGTCTACCCAGAAAGGAATAAGAAGTGCAGGAGTCTGGAGCTGCTCAGGGCCCTCATTGCATCGGCTGCTTATGCCCAGTTCTGGTCCTGACACTGAGGCAGGTGAAGGTTAATGCTTAAGTCCCTTGGTTATTGCTGAAAGGTTGATGAAAGGGATGACATCCCAGGATCAGCAGTTAACCATGGCATTCACCTTTCCTAAACACGATTTCATAACTGAGCCCTGTTTTATGAGCTTCTGAGATGCCTCGGGTTCCCTGTAATTGGATTAGCAAGGTGCTTCACCAATCGTTTCGGTGCAAGCGGATAGGAAAGGTCAGCGAAGCAGAGCCACTCTGCTACAGACCCATAATATGGGGGGGGGGGGCAAAATCTTACAATTCAATTATAGGAAACCTCAGGAGCGTAAAGCTCTTCCAGGTGCGGTGGGGGTAATGAAACTTAACTCCAAATAACAGCAGTGCCACCGGGAGGGTAGTGGCAGTGACATGGTCTCGGGGCTGTGACTCAGGCATCCATCCGGTCTCCAAAATAATCAAGAGGCCTGCAGTGTTGCGCAGTCCAAGTCCTACCGATCGTCTAAGCAGCCTTCCGAGCTCCAGGACTGCGCGCACATTCTGCGCCCTGTGATTGCCCAAGCCATTGTCTCTCCTTATTGACTTTCGCATCAATATGCTACAAGGTGTGAAATCTGTGCGATTAGACACACCCGGCTTGTTTTATACCTTTCAACGCGCGCCCAACGGCTTCTCTCCTGCTCGGGTCTGACTGATCAGGCTCCTGGTAAACGCTGACAGGACTCCGAACGACTACGCAGAGGGAATCTTAAACCTAAAGCACTCCCCTCGGGCTTGTACACATTGCTTCTGACAAACAAGGCAGTAGCCCCTTGATTTAAGCAGCCAGGCACTGGATGCGGGGCTGGGAAACGCCAAAAAAAAAAACTATTTCCCCAGAAAAGAAAGCAGAAGGCTGGCAGGCTGGCTCCTTCTGACAGTTCTGGATGATTATTTTTGAAGCGAAATCTAGCGCTGTAGCTTTAAAGGGCTTTCGACAGCCCAATTGTTGTTTACGCTTTATATTGAATTTTTAACTCGCGGCAGATAATTAGATATCCACCCACAGGAAGCAGAGACGCCTTACATGACAAGTTACAAAATATGAAATCCACTGCAAACAGCCAAGATCCAAGAACGTAAAATCTCGCCCAAATCCAATAAAAGCCAGCGCGGAATCTAATAAAAATCAAAGGCCCTGACAGATACAAACAACCCACAGTGGAGAGCGCAAAATAATAACCGGAAGCCTGAAAGGAGGCGCTCGACCTGCTGCAGAGTTACATTCCTCTTCTTTGTTACTCATCTTTATCCATTTTTTGTTATTTTAGAAATACAAAAAAAAAAACAAAACAAAACACCAAAACCACCCCCAAACAATTCCGTTTTCAAGAGCAAACCATGTAAATGGATTCCAGAGTCACAACATGGCAAACCTCTGATAGATAATGTCGCAGGTCTCTAGCACTGCACGGCAGATACAATAAGGATGCAGACAGATAAAGCCATCAAAAGACTTTAAAGGATTCCCAGACCCGCCCTGCTTGCCTCTTGACAGAGGACACATTGCGGACCTCGGGCCCGCGTACGGATAAAACACTCTTTGTCTCCTTGCAGAGCGAGGAGCGGGCGGGCAGGGTTCAACTCCAGAAGAAAGGAGCCATCCATCCCCCACTAAACGCCCGCTTCTCCGGCTCGCCCCCCAAATGCTTTGTTGGAGCAAAGGGATTTCCCAGCCCCTTTGAACCGGGTCCCTCCGCCTGAGCTGCGGGACCAGCAATACCCGGAGCCCGATCGGGACGCGCTTCGCCGTCTCCAGAGTGCAGACAGGGGCGGAGGGGAAGGTGCTCGAGCTCAGGGTCAATCCAGGCTGCCTAGGAGTTCGCGCTGGCACTGCCAGCCTCCCACCCATCATTACCTGGGCACTGGCAGGCGATGCTGAGAAAGGATGACCTGAGTGCATTGGGTCAGCCTAGAAAGAGAAGGGGAAACCCAAGGATGCCATTAAACCCATGATGGAAAGTCCCACGGCAGCCCCAGGACGTGCAAGAAATACTTCTTAGATAAGCTTTCAACTGTCCCCGCTGCAGAGAAATCCGGAGGTGATCCAGAGCCCTGGAGTTTGTTATTATTTTTAAGCGCTGGGGAGTCAGATTCTGCTTCTCTCTGTTGCTGTCTGGCAAAAGGGCCCACGCGTTTCAGTGAGGCTGGAAAGTCTGAGATTAAACTCAGTTGGGAATGTGACCTCCTAAGTCCCACCTCTCTGATTTCCAAACCTCTCACCTCCGGACGATCTTTGTCCCGCTGCAGCTTTCGGAACGACAGAAGGCTGTCGAGTCAAGGCTGCTCAGTCAACTTAGCAATTTCCTCAGCAACCCGTTTAAAACGAGCCTTTAAAATGTCATTCGGTGTGTGTGTGTGTTATTAAAGTTTGTCATCTTTTTTTTTTTTTCCTGCTCAGAGTGAGAGATTTTATTTTCTGCACATAATGTGACTCATAAAGGCTTCATCATCTGTCTCTCGATCAGCCACACAGCACATAAACTTAAAGGGTGGGCAGGGAGGAGCGCCGATTGAATACTAAGATATTATTGAAGAAACCAGCTCTCTCTGGAAAGATTGATTTTCCAGGGTTGGTTTGGTTTTTTTGTTTTTGTTTTACGGCAGTCAGTCTAGATTCAGGAGGGGAGGGAGAGGAGAGGAGACGGTCCCCATAAGTTCTCCATCACCGTCGTCTCTTCCTAAGACGAATGTCTTTCTAACATACAACCAAAAAAACCCAGCTATGGGCTTTATCCCTCACCTCTGAATAAAACTAAGTTAAAACATGTCTGCAGTTTCTCTCTCTCTCTCTCATTACACCTATACCATGTCCAAGAGCCAAAGCAGCCTGCGCCCAGGATGTTGCGCGCTTACAGCAGGGCGCAACGTGAAACCTTAATACCTACAGTTAGTTGACTGTAAGTGCTTTGTGGTTGCTCTCCATGGTGCTCTTCATATAAAATGTGGTTACGTTTGGGTTTTTTTGTTTGCTTTTTTTTTTTGTCTTTAGTCTGTTGACAGTGCCCTCCAGCAAAAAAAATTTAGTGATTTTGGTTAGTAGGAATGCCTTTTTTTTTTTTCCCCAGCCATGAGCAGCTAATGCCAATAGTAAATGCTTAGTGTGAGGCAGGATCACCATTCAGCAACGCAGAAACAAAGATCTGGACAGGTTTCTGTCGGATACTTTGTTCACTTTCCAAGAAAGGCCTTCTGTTTAATCTATTCTATTTTAAAAGTCAAAATAATATTTCATATATATATCATATATATATATCCCGTAGTGTTAGCCATTCCCCATGTTCTTTTATATCCCTTGTTAACAATCCCCATATTTAAATGTTTAATGTATTTGACAAAGGTAACGCATAAGTTCCTGCAAATTTTGTTTAAATGTAAACCGATGTGATATGTAAAATCGAACACCGGTATATAAAAGTAAATAAATAAATAAATACATAAATCTTTGTAGATCAACATCAAGCAACAGTGAACCTGATAAATCTTAATACGACAAGGCTCCTCCGTCATCATGCCTATTTCATACAGTGAGGAGTAAGAGTAGAATTGGAATCCGCGTCTCTGCATTTCTTTTCACAGCTCTGGGATCTAACCACCATTCATTCCTCTGGAATCTATTGCCAGACGAGGTGATCAAGGCAGCTAGCACAGAAGGATTTAAAAGAGATTTGGACTAGTTCCTGGAGAAAAGTCCATAAAACATTATTAGGCAGGTAGACTAAAGGGAGCTATTTCTATCCCTGGGCGTAAGAGGAATTAGATCTACCTTATGGGATCTGCCAGGGACTTGTGACCTGGATTGGCCCCTGTCAGGGATAGGATGATGGATTTTGGTCTAATCCCGCATGACACTTCTTATATTCTTATTTATTGTTAGATTTTGTTACCCACCTTTTTGAAGGAAGTTGGCCCAAGGTTGTGTATAGAATATGCAAATAAATATATAACAACCTACATTAACTGTGATAAAAAGAATAAAAAACATATAAAAAAAATAAATAACATCTAATCCTACCGATCTCTTCCATATATTTAGAACACACAATATTTATTTATTTATTTATTTATTTATAGTCTCTTTTATACCGATGGCCGTTTGCACATCGCATCGGTTTACAAAAAACAAGAACTATTGGGTGTGGCCCTTACATATAACCGATAGATAAACAACAAACAGGGAGAGTAGATAATACTGAAAGGCAACGCAAATTAATAAATCAATAAATAGATAGATAAATAACTATGAACATGAGTAACAATATACAATAATCAGAGGTCATAAAGCATCAGGCATAGATCGGTGGTCATAAGGCATATAGGAGACAAATCACATGAATAACAGTGGTGTTGAGGGTCAGTATTCAAGAATATTGGCAGAGCTTTGTTTGGCCACACACACTTGACTCTGGATACTACAGCTAGGCTCAAACTTCCATAAAAACCAAAATATCATGACCTTCCCTGCCAGAAAACAACGAAAGCCTTTGGGGTAGATTTTAAAAGGAGCGCGCGTGGCCTACATTGTGCACCCGGTGTTATAAAATCGGGGGTCGGCGCGCACAAGGGGTTGCACAATTATGCACCTTGCACGCGCCGAGCCGCACTGCCTTCCCCCGTTCCCTTCCCCCTAACCTGGCCTTCTCACCCCTTCCCCTAACCTTTCCTCCCCCTAGCCCTACTCTAACCCCCACCCCCAATTTTTTATTTACCTTTTGCGAGCGCCGCCCAATTGCCGGCACGTGATCCCAGGCACAGCGGCAAATGGCTGCTGTGCCTGGGAGCCTGTGACCCCACCCCAGCCGTGCCCCACCCTCCTTCCTGCCCCTTTAGTAAAGCCCCGGGACTTACACGCAACCCGGGACTTTACGCGCGTCGCCAGGCCTTTTGAGAAAATAGGCCCGGCACGCGTAACCTTTTTAAAATCCGGCCCTGTACTTCCTCATAGAGTTTCAGTTCAAGTATGAATGCAGGGAACTGACTCTCTAACTCTGAACAAGTAAGGATGAACTGTTGCCAGCCTGAAGAAGGCTAATTTATCCTTATCGTAAGCTCTGCAAGTGGCCTCGGGCTAATGTCTGTGATGTGCAGGTGGGTGCACATGTGCATGCGTGTGCTGGCTCACATCCAGAGATGCATCCATTTTATAACATATGTGCATGTATGTGCACATATTATAACGTAGCCTGGACATGCATACATGGGTGCACGATTTTAAATGGATGTGCGCATCTGCACACAAATGCCGCTTCTACCATATAAGTTGGGGAATTTTACAAGGGACGCGAGCCAACGCCATTTGCCGTTTTCCCAGTTCATTCCCAGTTCACCCAGTTAAGGGATAGGACTTCCAACCTCCCCTAATTTAATAGCCACCCCCCCCCCCCCCGATAACCCCGACCCTTAAAACCCCACTGACTAGCTTAGATTTTCTTTTGTTTTATTACTTACAAACCATCCATAGCAGTAGTAAAGTTAAAGACTGGGGGGTAGATTTTAAAAGGAGCGCGCGCGGGGCGTACATGTGCACACGCTACTCAGCATGCACTCATGTACGCCCGATTTTATAACACGCTCGCGCATGTTATAAAATCAGGGGTCGGCGCACGCAAGGGGGTGCACAATTGTGCACCTTGTGTGCACCGAGCCGGCGCTGAGCGGGCCTCAGAGGGAACTTCCCCACCCCACCTTCCCTTCCCCTCCCCTAACTTTTTTATTCCTTAGTTTTGTTCCAAAACTTACTTCAGCTCTGGGGCTGAAGTAAGTTGCTCACGCCGGCCGACTGCCGGCGCGCAATCCCCGGCACAGCAGCAACTATGGCTGCTGTGCCGGAAGCCTGACCCCGCCCCTGCCCCGCCCCTTTTTTGCAAGCCCCGGGACTTACACGAGTCCCTGGGCTTTACGCGCTTCGCCGAGCCTTTTTAAAATAGGCCCGGCGCGCGTAACCCTTTTAAAATCCGGCCCTGTGCATTTAAGTATTTGCACAAATCTCTCCTGGCCTTCCCCTGACATTCCCATGCCCCCACCCAAGACCAAGCTCATGCCCGCCCCTTTTTAGAATCTATTCATTAATGTGCACACTAGGAGATACACACGTCCATAGGCGGCTTATAAAATCCACTTGGTGCTTGCCGGCCCAGCTTGTGTGTGTATAGCTCCCGGTTTTGGCATATGCAGGGCTTTTAAAAATTCACATATATGTCCCTTGCTTCATTGGCAAAGCAGAATTAAGTAAAGATCCAGCTGAAACCAAGTCAGGAGAAAAGGAAGAGATGTGTGTTTGGGAAGAGGGGAATGCAAGAGGAGAGAAAAGGGAAATGTTATGCACCCCCTTACCATCTTAGGTGCCATCTTGGCAAATCAGCACTTCCTGCCAGCCCCTCTATTCCAGCAGTTTTTACATAAAGCTGCAGTGGTGGCTGAAAAGGGGGACAAAGATGAAACCTACTTCTAATGGGAAACTAATGGAAGCCAGATAAGATTGTATCTGTTATTAAGTTCCTTGTCTGTTTGGGACGAGTCTCCCAGAGTCTGCATTTATCACAGATAGCAGGAATCTCCAGCCAGCCAGACTGAATAGCTGCAGATAAAAATTGCAATCCAGTAACATCTCAATGAAGAAAGCTTATCACACTCCCACAGCATAGGGTGGAGAGCTGGGCTGATACCCCAGCTTCAGAAGCCTCAGACTGAACTATGGGAGAATCCTTGTGTCTTGCAGGCAGGTTAGCCAATAGAGTAAAGCACCATGATAAATATCTACTTTAAACACTCTCTGAGCACAATATAAGAACCTAGAGCAAACAGAAAAAGAACTGAGGACCACACACAAAGATATTGTAGAGTGTTGATAGGGGATATAGCTGTATTGGGCATTTTAAATTAATATTATTTTATTTGTTTTATTGTTATATTGATATGTTCTTTTTATGTATTATGTTATTTTGAATGTATTATGCTCTATTGATGTCTATGTATATCACTTTGGCTCACATTTTTCGGGGAGGAAGGCAGTATATAAACCTAAAATAGAATAGAAATAGAACATACCAGAGGCCAGAAACCCATTCAAATTACTCAATAACCAAAACAAAACAAAAATTGGCTAAAAATGAATGCAAATTCCATAACCTCCATAGCAGCCATGTTTCACACCTTTGAAACTGCAAGCCATCTCTAGCAGCCTCTGAAGCAGACATCATTCATGTCAAAACACTGACAGTGGCGGGCTGAGGCTCCCATGAATTCAACCACTGTAGAGTTGCAGCTTCCCTAATATTCAAAGGGAAGTTTTTAAGTTAAGTACTGAATGGAGTGTCTGCACACTAAATGACCCATCCAGTCTGCCCTGTCATTCAGGTCTACATTGCTAAAGGTATAGTCGAACTCCTTACCCCTGAAGCTTAACTGTTTGTAGGATACTACGCCTTATCTAAATCAGATTTTTTGTATTGTTATTTTCTGGTTGTCCACCATTCCACGAAGTTGAGTGTACAATTCCCCACACCCAATTCAACTCCCATCAGACCCACCCAACCCCCTCATCTCACCCAAAGCCAGTGATGCCAGTACCCAAACAATCAGCCGCCTGGGTCCCCTTAACCTTTCATGGCAGTAGCCAGCTACCATCAACCTGCTGGAACTGGCTCAGTTAATTTCTTGGGAGTCATGGCCTGCTGTATTTCGCATATGATAATGAGAATCAGACATTATGATATAAAACAAAGCACGGTGCTATAGCTCTCTCACCACATTCTAAAGTACATTTCAAAGCAATAAGTTACTTTCAGGTCCAACTGAAAATGGGATCAGCATGGTTATTAGAGCAAATGAGCAACTTTCTTCAAGGACAATGGAGGAATGGACTACCTTGAAGGTCCTAAATTGCTTCCACAGCCAAGTTGTCAGGTCAAGAGTTGACATGGCAAAACTGGGATACTGCCCAAGACCTGAAACCCATGGCGGTGGCTTGAGGTAGACCACTACTTGAGGACAGCCCCTGCAAGCCGGTATCTTGCTGAGGTCAACTCATGATTGCTAAAGAAACTTGACTTTGGTGGATGGGCATGAGATGAAGAATGGGAAAATATATTGTCTTCCATATTTTCCCTCCACCACTCTCCCTCCTTCTCTTCCCCCAAGACTCTGATTATTTATTTATTTATTTATTTATTTATGTAGGGCTTTTTTATACTGACACTCATGATACCAATCATATCGTATCGGTTTACAATAAACAGCGGTGCAATAACATTAACATCAACTTGAACAATAGGCAAAGAGTGAAAAAGTGAATAAAAGTTACAATAAAATAGGGGCACTTGAACTGGGAGGAGGAAAAGCCAGAGTCATGGCTAACATAGAAATAAATAATATCTAGTCTCAGAAATAAATAATATCAAGTCATATACTTAGGACTATAATAATCACTTGTACTCAGGACTGAATATTATCAAATATGTGTTTTACGAATGCCGGTATATAAAAGCTATAAATAAATAAAATAAATAAATAATATATATAAATAATATCCTATACTCAGGGCTGTAAAATATCAAATGTTCCTGACTAAATGGTATTAGTTCATAAAACTCGGGACTGATTAATATAACATCAGAAGCCATGTCAGGGATGGGGAATGTCGAATAGCGGACCAAGGCGAGTTATTGCGGTTGGTTACTATTATTAATATGCCAGTGAGGCATCAGGAATAGATATCAGGAAGAACATTGGCATTTATGGTGTTGGGTGGGGGGGGGGGGATTAAGGTATAATTAATATTAGCAGACCTATTGTAATCTCCAGCTTTCAGATATTTCACATATTAAACCACACTTTTATGAACTCTGTGGCATTAAAGTTCCCAGGGCATTTTTTTTTTTTTTTTAAAGATTAGACCTTCTACCCCCAGTATTATGGATATGCGCTCGCTCAAATTTCCCCTCCTGTAGAAAGAACCTACTTAGACACAATAGAAACTCTTCCCCTTTGTTCCAGATATTTTCCTGATTAACCACTGCGAACAATGTTTTAGATAAGAGAGCAGCCTCTCGCAATCTACCACCCACCCCTTAGTGATGCAAGACCCCTCCTTTTGTGCTACCTGGAACAGCTCAGCAAGGCCTGCGACCCCCATGGTTAGGAGTGCGGGAATGTCGCCCCTCTCCTCTCCTGTGCCTGCTGTCAGGATGCCAGTGCCGGGCATCCTCTCTGGGAGACACATTGCAGCGGCTCAGCAGACTGCCAAGCCACCTGTTGGCTTTGTCGTCCTTGGCACCCAGAACTCGGTGCTGCCGTATGCTCGAGCCATCTGATCCCACCAATCCACCGCCAAAGAGAACTGTTTTCCTTTGTGGCTGAGTAGGGCCACGTTCGTGAAGTTGGAGGCGTTACTAAATCCCTGGCCAAGGGGGGTGAACACTTCATTTTCAGAATCCAAAGTATCTGATCCTGGTTGGTGGCTGAAATTTTGTGGGTTGGTTTTTTTTTTTTTTTTTTTTTAATACCTAATAACCAGAAACACACCGTACAGTGTTTCTGCAACTTTAATTGCCCGGTAGCGACAATGTAAGTATCCGACAGCATATGTGCAATGCTATTATATCCCAGAGCAGTAAAAACTTGCAGATTTATGCAGGCGCCCACAGATTTCTACAGAAAACCGTAACATTTTAGTGATCCCTGCTGTCGCTGCGGCGTGGTTACGTATTATCCAGCAGCGTGTATGAAATGGAATTACAACGTGGCTACATATTCAACAGCCAACCTGCACTGTAATTCTGGTCTCATTAAATATTAAGTGCTACATTCACAGCGTGGTTAAGAACTCGGTGACAATTTCTATTCTAAGATTAAAACGAAGGAGGCTAGTTTGAGGATCTCCGAGAGTCGCCCCATTGCCCAGATGGATCTGTGAGTAAAGACAGAAGCCTGAACCTCAGGTAAACTGTTTTCCTGCGTTTCCTCTCCGGTTGCTGAACGGCCACCATACAGGTAATGCAGATGATGCTTGTACTCTACGGTCTGTGCAGCTTTCCCCACCACTGAATTATTGAGCTCTCGCTCAGCACCCTCCCCCCACCCACAGCCAGCACCGAAGGAAGGCAGTAAGGCCCCCAGTGTCTTCAGCGTCTTTCTCGCTGGCGGGCACGGGTTCAAACAGGTTCACATCTGCCTATGTTTTGGGGAAGAAAGCACTTGGCAAAACCTACAACGATGACTAAAGAGCCTCTTGCATATTTTAAACTAGGGATGTGCATTCATTCGAAACACAAAATTTCCCGTTTCCCTTCAATTCACTTTTTAAATGAAATGAAAGAAAAATAAACTAAATTCCATTCATTGCCTTTTTTTTTTTTTCATGGGGCAGACGTGATCCCTGGTCTTCCCTGCCCCGCCGCCAGTATTGCTGAGAAATGGCGCCAGCAGACCCAGTCTGGCACCTTTACATCTGGAAGAAATTAACCATGACGTCGGCCTAGGTGTTGCGAGCGGTGGTCCACGGGCCGCCCCACGGGACCGTCGCTCTCACCCCCGGGCCGGCCCGGGTTCAGGCAGGACGCCCCCAGTGCATGTGACAGGATGTCGCCGACGACTTCTGCCGGCCTGACCGCCATTCTGTAACGCGGCGAGACGCTGCCGAGGATTCCTGCGTGGCGCACCCTCCCTAGGCGTGTACGCGCATGTCGCTTCACCCCCTTTAAAGAGACTGCTTTGGTAAAGGTCCCAGCCACCCCTAAAGATGACATAATTGATGCTGCCTTATAAAAGGGCAGACCCAATAATAAGACACCTCGCAACAGGTCTTCCGAATTGCAAGTAGCGTGTGTTGTCACAGCATTCCTGTCTTCAGTCCCAGTGCTCCCTGTCTTCGCTCTTCAGTTCCAGTGTCTTCTGTTCTTCAGTTTCAGCGGTCATTGTCTTCGTTTGTCAGTTCCTGTGGTCATGTCTTCAGTTCGTCTACGTCTCCTGGAATGCCTGCCTGTTCTGCTCTTTGCCTTCCTGCCCTGCCTATCCATCTTGCTTTTCCCTTTGGACAGATACCTGGCATTGACCTCGGCCTGACTCCTGGACATTCCTGAATGCCACCAACCACCGACTCCCGCCTGCTTCCAGATTTGCCTCACCTACGTCTACTCCAACCCAGCAACCTCAATGCCTCTCTCTACCATCAGCAGAGGTCGCCACCTAAGATCTGCCGGCCCTGGCACCCAAAGGCTCAACCCGAGGAGAACGTGGGCTGGTAAAGGCAAAGCTCCAGTTGGACCTCTGCCTCATCTGAGTCCGCCTACCGATGGTGGGAATCTGCAGGGCTCCTTCCTGCAGGTTGCGTGAACTCCACCTCGGTCTAAGGGTCCACAAATTCAACACTAGGTCTGCCGGCACCATTTCTCAGCATATCGCCGGGGGGGGGAGGGGGGGCCGGGGGCTGTTCCTGCCCTATGAAGAAAGGAAAATATGGTGAGAGGATTCAGTGGGTGGGGGAGGGAGAGCCCAAGAGGGCTTTTTTTCTGAAAGGTCCAACATAATTTTGTTTGTTTTCTTTCCTTTTGTTTTTTTTTTGTTTATTTTTGTTTGTTGTTTTCTTCATTTTAAATAAACAAAAATAAATGAAACTAACAACAAAAATCAAACAAGACCAAACGAAAACCAAAATGAAACAAAATCAATGTCTGTGGACCTCCCTATTTTAAATTATAGGGATCTATTCTTTAAAGTTCTGCAGCGCTGGCCTGGAAGAGCCCGATCCAGTAGGATCTCAGAAGCTAAGCAGGGTTAGGCCTGCAGGGAGTTCAATGAATAGAAACACACAAGCAGGTATCACCCGAGAAGAGTCACCCAGCAGAAACACCCACAGGGGTTCCCAGAATAAGGTCACAGAGCAAGCAAGCACACATGCACACACCCAAGTGCACCATAGAGGACAGACAAATACGCAAGCATCAGGAGCTGGGAGACACACACACACACACACACACACACACACACACACAAGGAAGTCACAAAGCAGAGACGTGCGCAGCCCTTACCAGATGGTCTCATTTCTACGAGCTAACTCTAATCACCAGAAGAGGAATTAAAGATGTCATTCCAAATTTGAAAGAATGTGACTCGATCCATTTCTTCCCGGGCTGTATTAAAAACACGGGGCTGGAAGGAACCCCAAGGGTCTGAACTTCAGGCAGAATCCACTGGTTGCTAAACCAGCCAGGCAAATGTATGTCTATAAATACTTCTTTTAATTCAAGTCAACTTTTTTTTTACTTGGGGTAGCAGAAGAAAAAAGCATGGATGTTGAGAGCTTTATTTAAATATGTCCTTCCTTCCAGAAATAATGACACCTGCCTTACTTGAATCAGCTGCTTCAGGTTCCTTGCCAGCAACAGACGTCATACTTTGCTATAGGCACCAAGTGAGAATTGCAGTAGTGTCCTCCTGTCCCTGCAGGCAGAGCCCTAGCGAGCCTACGGTCAATATGGCCTTGGCCATAGGTGCCACTACTCCAGAGGCTGCCATGGTGCTGCCAATGCACAAGGGAAGATAGCGCCAGCTGCTGCTGCTGTCAAGAGTGATGCGGCCCCGCCGTAGTTGGGAGCACGGCAGATGGGACCTTGGAAGGAGAACGAGTGGTACAGCCTTGCCAGAATGGTCAGCAAGGCCCACAGAACCTTAGAAAGAGGAGGAGCAGCGCGGCTCCACCAGAACTGGCAGCGGGGCCAGCGGGGTCCTGCAGGAAGGCGCCCAAAGCCAGAGCGGTGCTGACCCCCCCCCTACGGCTCGATGACGTCGCCTCAACAGTCATGGGGGCTAAAGGAGGAGACTGCTGCTGCTTCAGGAGGGAGGAAACGTGAGTGAGAGAAGAAGTATGCGCGCGAGTGTGAGGGTGTGAGAGAAAGCGTCTGTGGAATTGTGTGTGTGAAAGAGAGCATGTGTGTGTGTGTCATGGCCAGTGCAAGGGTACTGGGCGTCCCGTGTGAACCTTACAGCCTTGGGCGGGCCCCCCCCCACCCCCCCACTCCAGACGCATTTTCCCCACACACACGATATAAAATCATACACTTATAATAACAGATTTTGTATTAAATAAGAACAAAGTACAGTCTTCTGAGTTTAAACTGTCATTTCCAATATGTATATTATATTCACATACACTGCTGTTAGTATAAATGCAGAAGTTTTAATTGTATGTAGGAAGGGCACGACGGAGGTGGAGGATGCAAGGTTGTAAAGTTAGCCTAGGGCATCTAATATCCTTGCACCAACCTTGGGCATTGCTGCACAGACATTTAACAGAGTCTCCCAACCCATGGTGTCTTGTGTTGTGTAGTGGGTTCACTTGACTACAGGTGCCAAATTGCCTGGCTGCAGCTCTGCCTGCAGGACACACACAGTCTCCAAGGATACCTGCAATAGTGGCAGCAGCTGATTAAATATTGAGATGTCTGGGCTACACTTGATCCACTAACCTGGAATTGGAGTCTGCTCCTGCTATCGATCGCCGCATGTACACGAGCAGCACTGGTTTCCTCTCCGAGAAGGCGCTGACCCTGTGGGTTTATGAAACAATAAGCAGTGACCTTCTGAACCCTCTCTGAGCACTAGCAAAGGGGTGACTGTGTATTACCCAGTGGCAGGGGGCATGCTTCCCAACAGGAAGGGGCCAGGGGAAGTCACCCACAGGCACAGAGGGGGGAGGGGGGGGTCTAGCTTTATTTATTTATTTAAGAGTGATAGGTTCCGTGATTAGAGATACAGGGGAACAGCTAAAATGTGGGGGACTGAGAGGATATCAAGATGAGAAAAAGAAAAAGGCAAAAAGAAAGAAGGAAAACAAAGATGAGAGAGAGAAAAAAACGTCAGAAAAAGATGTGCGGGATCAATGATCTCTCTACAGATAGTGCCAGTTTCAGCCTTTGCTTTGACAATCTTCCCACTCTTCATAGCTCAGAAGTCCCTGACCTGGAACCGCCTTGGCTAAGTGTCCTAGAAATGATGAGCTGAATAACGTCTGATCAGTCCCCCGCTGACTGGTGCTCTTACACACTTGTCTGTGAGTTAGGTGCCTGTTAATTTGAAACCCAAGAATTTAATGGGGAAAACACGAGCCAAAGAAAAGAAATCTGGAGTCGTCTGTTGGGAGAGAAGTGGAGAGCAGGAGGGGGGAGAATTCGAGTGCTGGTGGGAGCTGCTTAGATGTTTGAGCACCCATGAACCCCACACGACAATATATGGGGAGGGGGGTGGGAGGGACACTTTCACATCGCACTATGACACACTAAGAAAGGATTTCTCTCATTGTGTGTCCATGTAAAAAGTGCTTAAGTGCAACTGGTTCCACGTGGTCAGTCACTTGCATGACCCCCCAGCATTTATTTATTTATTTATTTTTTAGTTTAATGGAGCAGGAAGTGCTAGAGAAAGAGTCTGTAGAGGCAGTCCAAGGGGAAGTTCTGTGCGTGTTTCTTTCCAAGCATCATGGCCTTGTCATCGCAAACAGGTGTACAAGACATCTGAAGCTCGCACTCCTGGTAGGGGCTCAGGAAGACCTCTTGAGCGTTGTAAGCAAGAGTGCTAAATAGTAAGAGTTAATGTGAACACGACTTTTGAAGACTGCAGAAGACTCTTCCTTTATTTTTGTCATATTGTTTGGGATGGATATGTATGAGTGAGTTTATGTGATATATGACATTTATCAGTGACAATTCTATGGTGTACACTCATGTATTTGTATTTTTGTTAAAAAAAAAAAAAAAACCTATTTGGGATATTTTTCTAGTAATAAGAATATTTTGTAATAAAACGTTTTCTATATATACTTTTATGATTTTACATTTTTTTTATTGTAAATGTTTATACATTGAAGTTCTCTCTCTCGTTTAGTATTCATTAGGGTCTCTCGTGGTCCAGGTCAAGAGAGATGTTCCAGAGAATGAACAATCCATAGTGTCCTGAACAGCTGAGCAGGCAGAGGAAGGCTGCAGCCCCAAATTGTTGAGCTCCCCAGCCATGGCAGGACCACGGCCGGGCTCACTCACTCCCGCAACACAAATGCCTATGAAGATAGAAGAAGGCTGCAATGGGAAAGTAGCCCCAATTATTGTGGATCACCATGCTACTGAACCTGGCCACCAACTATCTTTGTTTTTCACCTAGGGACTCTGGGGCCTCTATTGAAGAGAGGATGCTAGCCCAGATGCATCACTGGCCTGATCCAGCTTGGCCATTGTTATGTTCTTAAGATCATGTGGATTTGACAGTTTATATATAAGCGTGACATGCACATTTGACAGTCTATATGTTAAGCGTGACATGTACAGACTTCTGCCAGGCCCAAACGTCCTGTGGCAATAGAGGACTGATGACAGGGGCAGAGCTGTGATACCTAGAGACTGATGACAGGGGCAGTCAAAAGTTTGCCTATGAGCGGCGGATGTAGGATGACCATTGGGCACATGTGCTAGGACAGGGGTGTCCTTCAGTAGCTGCAGGTTACTTTCTTCTCATCCTGAATATGGAGGGAGCAAGAAAAGGTGGCTCAAAAATCAATTGTTCCATTGCTCTTGGCTGGGAAACCACACCAATTGGGATGACCTCTTCCGCATCTGATACAAGAATAAGCTAAGTTTTGGAACCACAACATGAAGAAACTCTGATGGCTTGAGGTGTCCCTGAGATACAGGGATATACCAATCAGCACAATATACATAACTTCTTCCAAGCTACCAGGACAGTCTATGGACCCTGCTCCATTGGACAAAGCCCTTGCTGACAACATTTGGAAGACTACCCTCGCTCTGTGCTCAGTCTGCCTCAGCCGTACCTGCAAGAATTTCTGCCTGGACTCTGCCCACATGTTTCCTGTTTGAACCCTGTATTGGACTCTGTCTGGGCTCTCCCTGCCTGGATATATACCTGGACCCTGCGTGCGTGCCTGCCTGGAATTCTGCCTGGACTGGTTCTCCCAGAAGACCAGTCACCTGGCCATTGGCTAGGCATCACCAAGCACAAACATTTGTCTGAACTTTGTTCCTTTTGTAGGTTGCCCGTGCTCCCAGATGAACCTGACATGCCAGTAAGATTCTGGCTTGCATTCTCCTAAACTGCCTACATCCCATTGCAGAGGAGATCCTTCCTGGAAACCCAGCGTGGCTTCTGACCATCTTGGGGCACTGCGAACATGATCTTTGTTGCTATGCAGATCTAATAAAAATATCAAGAGCAAAATCAAGCCCTTTTCCTCGCCTTATCTGATCTGACCAATGTGTTTGATTCTTTAAATTATGAGGCTCTGTGGATCATCCTCAAGTGCCTGATGAAGTTTGTCACCAGACTGAGACATTTGCATGATAATATGAAGGCCACTCTACTCAGTGGAAAAGCTGAGAGTTATGCATTTCAAATCTGAACTGGGGTTTACACAAGGTTGTATGATTGCCCCGGGTCCCACCTTATAAAACCATCTATCTGACCATCATTGTCCACCTCATTAGGGCGATCTACTACCCACTATCAGTATCTAGTATTGACTGGATGGGAAGCTCATCAATCTTGGTCCCTTTCAAGTTAAAATGAAACTCATCAGCAAGGATATTCACGACCTCCAATCTGCAAATGATTGCCATGTGACGGCCCACTCTACATGGAACATATGAGCAATGCTCGATCTCTTCCACTCTTTGGGGTGAATTTTAAAAGCCTGGCGCATGCCAAAGCCGGGAGATATGCACAAACGTCGGGTCGGCGCATGGTGCGTGGATTTAAAAAGGCGCCTGCACACGTGCATAATCTCCAGACGTGGGCACATAAATATTCTTATGAAAAAGGGGCAGGGCATAGCTAATGTCTAGACAAGGCATGGGCACCACAGGATTTATGAATGAAACCAGCGTAAACATACTTACGTGCACAAGTGCACGCCGGGGTCCCCGACTGCATAACTTTACTTCTGCTATGGATGGTGTGTAAGTTATAAAACAAAAAAACGTAGGCTAGTCAGCGGGGTTTTAAGGATAGGGGCCAACATGGTAAAAGGGAGGCTAATTAACTAGGAGGTTAGGAAGACCTATTCTTTGCCTGGGTGAACTGGGAATGAATTGGGGAAACTGGTAATTGTGTTGGCGCACTTGTCTACTAAAATGCCCCCTCTTACACGGTAGAGGTGGCATTTGCACTCATATGCGCACATTCATATAAAATTGTGTGCACATGTACATGCATGCATTCGCACATATATGCATGTATTTTTTTTTTAATTCTTTACTTTGAGTTTTTCAGATATTCCCAAGAACAATCTTGTACAGAAAATATGTCATTTCCTAAGAGAAATATACATATAAAGGGAATACCTAATACATAGAAAACCATGCATCAATACAAATAATTTTCCCCTGACATTTAAATTATAAGAATTAAGGGGGCTGGTAATCAAGAGCGGGGGGAAAAAAAAACTTAAGGAAATTACATTTTCTTAACAAAAGAAATAATGGTAGCCGAATAGTGCAGTTACATAATTCTTTAACTAGAGCCTATTGCGGTGGCTTCAGGGGATCGTGCCACTAGGAACACTTAAGTTTTCAGGTTCCTGAAACACGTAATTTATATTTCGATACCTTACACATGCTTTGCAAGGGTATTTTAATACAAATTTGGCTCCAAATCTAACTATATCTGGACGCATTGCCAAGAATTATTTTCTCGAATTTGTGTGACCTTTATTATATCTGGAAAAATCCAAATTGGGTGGCCATAGAACAAGCTTTGTCTATGGCGGAAAAATAATCTCATTACATGATTTCATTCCGATAGGAAGGCGAACGATACTAGCAAAGGTTTCCTATAAGTAATCACAGTCTCTTGGGACATCTCAAGTAGGTTAGTTATATTCAAAGATGACAATTGTCCTGGTGGTAATTCCCGCCCAGCCTTCTGGTCTCGTTGCTGGAGATAATATACCTTGACTACTACAGGTAGGGCAGACTCCGGTATTTTTAAAACTTGCAACATATATGTTCTAAAAAGCTCAAGAGGTGAAGTGGTTTTAATAACAGGAAAATTAAGTATCCGAAGATTATGAGCTCTTAAGGAATTTTCCACCACCTCTAATCTTTTTGTTGCAATTTTTTCTGAAAGTAAAAGTTTCTGTTGTATATTTTGAACAGTTGAAATTTTCTTATTTAGATCTTCTACCTTCTTATCAAAACTCAGAATCAATTTATTATTTTGAATTGTTTGATTTCTTGTGTCTATAGTCAGTTGAGCCAAAGTTTTTATTGAGCAGTCGATAGATTTTAGCACTGTCCATATTCCATCAAGCGTTATATTTTCAGGTGTCGTAGTAAATATTGTATCAGAAAGAGTTCCCAGTGGTATTTCTCCCTACCTCCAATGCGAACGCACCGCTCACCCCATTACCTTGACTTAATGATGTTCCTGTAGCGAGTTGAGCCGGCATTAAGGAGGCCATCGTTGTTCTCTCCAAATCATTCGGACAAGCTCCTCCTGGCTCCTGCTGTTCCAGATTTGAACCTCGGTCTCCCTCCTGCTCAATTTTGCTATTTCTTTCTCGGTCTACCGCTGAGATTCCTCCTGCTTCTACTGAAAGTTAGGAGTGGCAAAAAGCTGTTCCCGGGGTGAGCGGGTCGTGACGGCTCTCCGGGGCTAAGGGTGACTTCCAGGGTTAAGGGGGACGGCATTCACTCTAACACCACTCCCCCAGCAACCAAGCACTCCGGTGATGAAGTAACTGCTCCGGCAAAAAACCCCGAAATTGAAGGCTGCCATGGATCAGGTAACGGTGAGTCTACTATTACGCCCCTTAATTTCCCTTTCCTCTTTGTATGCAACTTTGCAAGCAATTTTTTTTTATTCAGGAAATAAGAAGTCTCTCCTCTTGGTGCTTACCAGCCAACCTATTTGGCGGCCATCTTGCCCCTCATGCATGTATGTTATAAAATGGCTGCATCCTTTGGCATGAGCCGGCATACACATGTACATGTGCGCTCGCGTGCCAGTATCAAGTTACTATCTTAGTATAAAAGACTTGGCCTATCTTTACAAACCTTTCCAGGGCAGTTAAATATATCTCATGGTATTTACATGGATGAGTAGGCTTTGGAGTATGTGGAGCACTTCCTGTATCTCAGCAGTCTTCTTTCTCAGTGAGCTACCATTGATGAGGAAGTCCAGCGCTGGAGCAGTTATACTAGGGCTGCCTTTGTCAGGTTACAACAATGTGCTTTGAAAACATTCAGAAGCTGATAAAGTTCTTGGTTTACAAGACCATTGTCACTTGCTCTCCGCTTAGGATTTACAATAAGCAGACTATAAATTATGCTGATCACTCTTCTTTATCATAGCAAAATCTGGACTGTTAACCAATGCCATGTGAAGGCTTAACTGGAAGATTTTAAGAGCCCTATGTGTGCCAAAGCCAGGAGATACACGAGTCTCTTGGGCCAGTGCACGCCGCGCAGATTTTATGAGATGCCCAAGTATGTGCCTATCTCCCGGTACGCACACAGATCTGGAAGTCATAAACGGGTGAGGCATGGATGGAGTCTGGGCAGGGCAAGCGCAGGACATGGGTGTTCCAGGTCTGTAACCTGACGTATGCGCACTGGGGTCCCTTACCACGTAACTTTACTTCTGCTATGGATGGCGTGTAAGTTTTAAAATTAAAAAATCAGGACTAGTCAGCGGGGTTTGAAGGGTTGGGGCTAATAGGGTACAAAGGAGGCTATCCAGCTAGGAGGGGGGTTAAGAATTCCTATCCTTTACCAAAGCAAACTGGGAATGAACTGGGGAAACGGGTATTTGCGTAGGCGTGCATGCCTAGCAAAATCCCCCCACTTACGCGGTAGAGGTGGTATTTGCGCGCACATGCGTGTGTCCATATAAAATTGTGTGCACATATATGTGAATACAGCTGATTTTATAACATGCGTGTATAATCACGTGTATGTTATAAAATGGCAGCGTCCGTTCGTACGAGCCGGCATATGCCCACACCCGTGCGGCTGTCTAAAAGTTACTGTATGAGAGTTTCCACCAGATATGCTTGTGTTGAATCCCAGGGATCAAATGGGAGGATCACCATACCAATGTGAGGGTTCTCCATGAAGCAGCATCCACCAGCATTAAAGCCTTGCTCTTTAGAAATCAAATAGATGGGCCACTGTGCCCAGATGCCCAAAAATTGCCTCCCTCATGACCTTCTGCTCCTGGCTTCTCTTCTCCCTAGTTCCAGTACCCTTGTTTTAATGTAACTTTTGCCTTTTCCTCTATGTTAATGTTATTGTTATAACCCCCTGTTCACTGTAAACTGATATGATATGATCTGTATCATGAATGTCGCTATAAAAAAAAAAAGCACTAAATAAATAAATAAATAAATAATCTTCTCCCATTTTTCTTTTAGCAAATAATCTAAAGGTGGCCAAAAGAAATAGTATAAGACATGCTCATGGTCACTCTCAAGCATAGAGTTATTGACATCAATAATTGGGAGAAACACATTTCTAATCGTTTGGCACGGTGCCACCTGGTCTGCCACGTTAACTTCAAGGACCAACAAGGTAGAATGGTGGTGATGGAGCTGCAAACAGCATGACCATATTGACCAGGAATACGGGCATTCAGAATTAGGATCCTTGGGTCATTTGAAGATCCAAAACACCTGACAGACATCATGCTCAATTTGAAGGACCACCATCATCACCAATGATACCCAAATGAGGCAGAGGGTGTGTCTCTAGTGATGGTCCCAAAAAGCAAGAAGGTAGGTGATCTAGAAAAGCCGTCAGGACAACAGAGGAGGTAGATGCCAAGGTCTTTTTCAATTTTTTTATTGAAGTGGAGACATGTTAAAAAAAATAATACAGCCCGACTCTGGCCGAGTTTAGCCGTTTACATAACGGCTGCCTGAGGGGCTTTGATATGTATGCCTGGACTCAGGATTACTGAGCAAGCATGTGTGCTTGTGCATCAGACGGATCTGTGCATTTGTGATCCGCAGTAGCTTTGAATCTTATCTCTTATGAAAGTCAATCCTAATCACGTGGATTCAATTCTTCTATAAGCACCTTACGCTTTTCTTACAGATCCGGGTCTCCGCTCCAGGTAATAAAACCTGTCCCTATCTGGATCTTGATTGAAGCTTGTTTGCCATTTGATCCTCCTTTGACCGACTCCTTAGCTTTCAACTCTGGCCTGACCTCTGACTCCTAACTCCCAATTCAGCCTGCTGCTACTGCTATGTGCATTCTTAGATATCATCCCAAGGAACAGACTCCCCACCTTTTTAAGTCTTTAGATGTTGCTAAGATTATACAGTATGTGTCTCAGCCACTCTGGAATGGGCCTTAACATTGCAAATAAGCGTTCTTCTTTAAACTCATGAGAGTTATACTCAGCAGCGTGTGGGCTGCCCCCATAAACTGCCACTGTCACCTCGGATGCCGGGCCAGTCACACTGCTCCTTGGCGTAGTGAAATGCTGCTAGCACTGCTCCCAGAGGGTCCGTGGCGGGAAAGTCCCTGCGGCCCCTATGGATGATGTCAGCATCATGGCCCTATAAAAGGGGAGCCTTCCAGATACAACTTGCCTCAGCAGCAGGTCCAACTACTGCCAAGTAGTTCGTATGACTTCCCAGCCATTCCTGCCTTTGTCTTGGCCTGTCTCCAGTATTGTCCCAGGCATCCTTCATTGCCCGTTTGTTCCATGCCTTGCCTAACAGCCTCAGTCTATCCTTCCCTCTTCCTCTTCTTCGGACAGATACCTAGTTTGATCTCTGCCTGGACTTTGGATGCACCTGACTGCTTTCTGCCTCTGACCTCTGCCTGGACTTTGGATATGTCTGACCATTACCTGCCCCTGACCTCTTCCTGGACCCTGGACACTCCTGACTGCTGCCTGCCTACGACCCTAGCTGACATTGGCCCTTCTCTTCTATCATCAACAGAGACCCCGCTTAAGTCCTGCCAGCCCTGGTGCCCAAAGACTCAACCCGAGAGTATCGTGAGCTGGTATAAATGAAGGTCCTGATCGGTCTCTGCTTTGCCTGGGTCCTCCTGCCAATGGTGAGAACCTGCAGGTTCCTCCCTGTAGCTAGAGTCATTTTTGCCTCGGCCCAAGGGTCCAAAGACACAACAGAAAAAGGTCTGGACTTCTGTAATAATCTGCTCATCAGTCTTCCTTTGAGGCTTATGTGCAGGCTTCAGGTAGTCCAGAATATGGCTGCTTACCTTGTCTGTAGTTGTGGAAGGGGAACATGAACCACTCCATTGTTATAATCTTTACATTGGTTGCCAGTTGGTTGTAGGATCCAGTTTAAGATTCTAACATTAGGTGTTCAGACTATTGCACAAGACTGGGACTTCTCATTTAAGAGAGAAATTGCACGGCTATGATCCTGCTCATGAGCTGCGCTCGTCTCATCCTACTTGGCTAATGGTGCCTTTTTGTAAGATAATTAGAGCATAGTAACAAAGTACTGATGGCAGAAAAAGACCAAATGGTCCATCCAGTCTATCCAGCAAGTTTCCTATGGTAGCAACTACTACTCCATGCAGGTTACCCCCACGCTTCTGTTAAGGGTAGTAACTGCCGCTTCATGCAGGTTACCCCACCAGCCTTATATATTAACAAAGCAACATTTTTACTGGGTGAGGAGCCTTCTTGACAATTCAGACAATGCTGCTTGATGTGCTTTGCATTTGAACTTGGCTGCGCTTTTTCCCTTATGTCTGCAAATCAGTACCCCAGCCCGTAAAAATCGGGGCCCCTGTGGCTTGCTCTCTGAATCCCGTTCCTCCAGATTACGTGCCAGGATATTTTTCAACAGCTGCCCCTGTATTTTGGAATAAACTCTCAACTTACATTAGGTCAGAAATGAATTATTCAGCCTTTCAGAAAAATGTAAAAAACTTGGCTTTTCAGTTTAAAGCCTGGTGCTGCTGGACTCATTCATGTGGTGGCTTCTGAGGATGCTGTGCCCTTTGGAGCTGATTAACTTTTATGTTTTTAGTGTGTTTGTTACTGTATATTTGCATTGTTGAAATTGAGATTTTAGTTTGTACATCTTCCTGAGTGGCCAGTCAATCTGACCAGGGAGGTGGTTAAGAAACATTCTTAAATAAATAAATAAATAAAGGAGACTTGGAGTTAAAAATCGATCTTTATATAATTTCTCAGACATTAATTTTGTAATGCAAGAAAAGCCATCACTGGAGCAAATTCTTGCTTTAGGGAATGGAAGAGTCCAGAAAAGATAGTCTACAGGATGGTGGAAGTCATATGCTAGATATGTCCTCCCAGCACTATCAGGCTTCACGCTAAATTGCTGTAGTTTGTAGGTATTTCTTTCTGTAGTAAAGGTCTCATTTCATCTCCCCTCTCGTATCTGGACAAATATGATCTTCAAAGCTCATGGACTGGGTCATCCTTTTGACTGGCCCAACAAGAGGTACCACAGATTACAAAGATTCCCATTTTTCCTTGCACCAGGAGAGCTGCTCGCCACTTAACTTTCCCACAAACACATCAGAAATTGTTCTAAAGGCACCACTTAAGCTGGTCAAGCTTCATTAAAAAAAAAAAAAAAAGTTTGAAACCAGTTTTGGATTTATTTGGCCCATTAAGGATTTTCATATGGCCCGCCTGTCATTTGCACGTTATGCGTGGACCACCGATGATCTGACCTGCTTGCCAGAGTGGCCAACGTCATCATCAAATGCCAAGCTGTCGCCCTTGATAATGCGCTTAAGCAAGCGGATCAGAGCATCGGTACCGTTTAATGATATGCTGGCCCCACCATCAAGAACATCTATTTTCACTAGCTTTTCCTAATCTTTGACTTTCAAAGACCGCTGTAATTCTATATCTCTTTAAGTCTGTATTACTTTCCATTTCCTCGACAAGTATCTGACGCTTTTTACATTTTTTAAATTTGTGCTATTTTTATTTTATCATGTATGTTTTTAAATTGTAAACCGCCTAGATCCACTATTGTGCGCATATGCAGTATATAAAAAAATGTTAAATAACTAAATAAATACAGGAAGGAGGAGAGACCCAGTACAATGGTGCTCTGATGGGGTTCCCACTCCCCACCAGTGAGAAGAAGGAGAGATCCCATGCAATATCCACTGGTGGGATCCCCCTCCCCGCCCCCGAGACGAGCCCCCATTCAATGTTGTGCTGGCAGACCCACCCCCACTAGAGAGGAGAGTCCCTATTCGACAGCTGCTGGCAGGGTTACCACCCCCTGCCAGCAAGGAGAGGCCCCGTGCTGCTGTAGGTCCAGTGGAGAGGGGAGTAACATGAGATCTAACTAAAAAAGGAAGGGGTATGAGGAAGGGAACTGAGGAAGTAGAAGAGGGGAGTGAGAAGAAGAGAGGGTAGAAGGGTGCATGAGTGAGTGAGTGTATATATGTGTGTGTGAGAGAGAGAGAGAGAGAAGGCTGTTTGTGTGTCCTCTCCTCTCCTTCCCCTACTAATCCTCTACAATCTCAGGGTGACTGGAAATGAAAAGTTTCCAGATATGGAGAGGGGGGAATTTTTTTTTTTAATCCTTATTAGTTGTAATTATTGGGTGGTTGATATGTCTGCTGTTATGAAATATTTGATTTACTTTGTGGAAATGTTTAAAAGTTTTCTTTTAATCCTTTTTCTTCTTAAATTATTAGGTGGTGTTCTATTTGTCGTGCTTTGAAATATGCTTTATATTAATATGGTTTCCTCACTGTTACGTTTGATTTATATTGCTTGACTTTGTTTTATGAGGACTGGAGATATTTCTGTTTTTGCATTATTGCACTGCATATGAGTTTGGCTTTTAGTGGTTTGCAGTCCAGTTTTTTGTCTGCACCTTACTATTTATACTTGATGGCCTGGATCTGTGACGGAGGTGAGGCAGTCTGCTGGCTGGGGAAATGCGCTATATCTGTTGGGTTGAAGGTTTTTCTGGTTTTGGTAGAGGCTGGGTGCTAAAAATGATGGCGCTTAAGCTTGCTGGATACTGAAATGCCTGCAGCAAGTGGTGGGGATTTGGCTGCTGTGTCGAGGAGCTCCAAGGGGAACCCGTCCTGCCCTGCCCTGTTCTCCATCCCTCCTTGCACTGGACAACTTGTAATGTGGCCCCAGCTCAAAAATATTTGCCCAACCCAGGCTAGATGATAAATCAAGCGATGTCATTATTTGCACTATTTCCATTTAAAAACACCTTGTTCTGTTCTGAATACTTAAAGTTTAAGGGGCAGATTTTCAAAGGGTTACGTGCGTAAATCCAGGAGGATTTGCGCACTGGGGGGGGGGGGGGGGGAGGCGCGCTGGCCCAGCGGCGAGCGTAAACCCTGGGATGCGTGTAAGTTCCGGGGCTTGTAAAAATGGGCGGGGTGGGGTGGTCTGGGGGCGTGGCAGGGGCATGGCCAGAGGCCTCTGCAAGGCTGCTGGGCCGGCGCATGCAAGTTACGCCTGCCTCTGACACACATAACTTGTCAGATAAAGGTATGGGGGGTTTTTTTCGGGCCAGGGGGTGGGACAGGTAGGGGAAGGGAGGGAAAGGTGGGGGGGGGGGGGGGGGGAAGGAAAGTTCCCTCCAAAGAAAGCCAGCTGGTCTCCCCGAGGGCTCGGTGCGCACACGGTGCACTAGTGTGCACCCCTGCTTCCCTGGTAGCATCCCGCATAAACAATTATATGCTTTACAAAATGGAACCAGGCGCACCCAAAGGGCTACTACAGCCATAGTGAAGGCATTGCACATCTGCCTGAGAGCCACCTCATGAATTATTCATCACATCCTCTGAATATGCAAAACTGGCTGCTGATCAGGTGACCATGAAACCCCGTTGAAAATCTCTTTCCCCCAAATGTTGGCATTGTGTGGGCGTTTTCTTTTCTAGCATTCTTGAATTATCCTGGTTTGGGGGGAGGTCTTCGACATGGCCGGCAGGTCTGTAGTTACTTCCAAACTTCTGATTGCCCTGTTATCTCTGCTCTGCCTCGTGACACGGGATGCACTTAATGAGGGGTGGGGGGTTACAGCCAGAAAGTTCCCTCATTATAGAGAGAAACAGCAGCGATCCTTTCATTCTTGCTCGCCTCCGTTCGCAATGCATTCATTATAGCAAGAATCTATAAATGGTCTCCATCTAATAAAGATAAAAGATTCTGCTGCGTCCTAACTGGTCCACATCTGTTTCACAAGTCTAGTGAAAAAAAAAAAAGAAGAAGCAGGTATTGGTTTGCGTATGATAAAATGAATTAATCTCATTTAAAAAAAAAAAAAAGACAGATTAGCATGAGCTGAGCAGAAAAACCAGGCTGGGAGGGAACGTCACGTTCCTCTTTCCCCGTCTTCTTTTTCCATAATCCCATTGTCAGCTCATTTGTTGTCGTTCAGACGCGGCTGCTCTGCCGGCAGGGCCGGTAGGGGGCGCCTCAGGAGCGGTGTCACTCGCAGGGCAGCAGGCGAGGCTCCTTTGCCTGCAGTATGGGCAGAGGTCGGAGCAGGGAGTTTGAGCAATCCGGCCCCGCATTTTTGTTCGTTTCCGCCTCGCAGCAGGGCACCCCCTTCAGTGCTGGATATTCCCTCGAGCTGCACCGCCTTCTTCCTTTCTAGAGGATCTGCACCGATTTCCTAATTTTCTTTTTGCCCTGGCACAAAAATAGCAGAGCTTTTAACTCGGGGGGGGAGACAAGGAAAAGGTGTAAAAAGAGAGGGAGGGGGGTCGATAAGGCATTTTAATTTTGACATTGACAAGTGTTACTGTGGGGTTTTTGCTGGTTTCAACGTAAAAAAAAAAAAAAAAAAAAGCTGAAAATCTTATTAGTTGATGGGGGTTATAGTTTGAGGTTCTCTGTGAGAATAAATTAGCACTTTTTAAAGCTGTGATCGTCTCCAGCGTGGGAGCTTAATAAGTGCGACTTCACTAAATATCCAGCTTCTCTGTCGCCTCGGGGAGTCAAGAAGTTAAAGGCGAGGCATCATCGCATTCATCCCTTGCCCCCATCCTCCCGTTTTATTCCAGCCTACGGCTCCCTATTACGCGGGAATTCAAACTAAACTCGCTCCCTTTGGACTTTAAAACCCGCCCGGGGGGGCCGATCTTCTGCCCCTCCAGGAATGGTAAACAGAGGAGGAGGAGTCAAGGATGCCAAATGTAAAAAAATAAAAATCTATTTGTGTGCCAGAAGGAGTAAAATATGTTCGCCGTGGGCTCCAAACCAGGGGTTCAGTTCCCAGCGGCAGTCCCTGCACTGTCTCGGTTGCAGCAGACAAGAGACGATGCACCTTCAAGGGGGCTAAGCCAGCAGGAAGAAAAGCTGCTGACATAACTGGAAAGAAAAGTTAAAGAGAGTTCCGCGGGCACTGCGGGGTCTGTCCAGCTCCTGGGCCCGCGCCGGCCTTAGCGCCGAAGTTACAATCCGGGCCAGTAGGGAGCCCGCCAGCGCTGTTTTGTTTCATGAACCTCGGAAATGGAAATCAGACAGGGATCAAAGACGAACAGCTCGGCCGGTTGGTGATTAACTCTCCGCTCCATCCCGGCCATACCTAAGCCCTTTTGAGTTTAGGACAGGCGGTACAGAAAATGCGATAAACTCCACGCGCATCACACGACGGCGTGTAAAAAGGTGCAAATAGACGAAAACGAACGCAAAAGTCCCAAGTCTTTTGTTTCCACAAAGAGCGCTATATGCGCACACACATCTGTCACGCTGGGCCATAGGCTGCCTAGAATGGATGAACGGATTGGCACCGGCTTTGTTATAAAGCTCGATCCGGTGTTTCCTGCGGATTCCCTGCGGATTCGGATCCCCCTCCTCCATTGAAGCCCCGCCAGAATTATACAGCGATGTGGCATGGGGGGGCATCTGAGGGAGATCTGGCCCCAGTTAGGAAGGTTAAAGATCTGTTTTCATCGGTTTTGACGGCTCCGTTATAAAACCATTCTGTATTCCAGCTGTGATTGTTTTAATGAAAGTTTGAAAATCTTCCTGCAGCCACCGAAGAGAAGAAACGAGATACACGAACACTGCCTGTGCTAGGCGCCGATTTCGCAGCTCCACTATTGTACACATGTCCTTTTCATTTTCACGTTTTAACAAATGTGACCTCATGTTTGAAATCGTTTTTTTTAAGAAAACTGACAAGCCATTTCTTTCGCTCTCACGGATCCCTCCTTCGGGTGTTTTTTTGGTTTGTTTTTTTTGTCATCATATTTCTAAGGACCAAGTAAATGATTCAGCGTGCCCACCTGTCTCCCCGGGACGCTGCCGGATGCTACAATGCCTTACACACTACACAGAACCACAATTCAGACATCCCCTGCCCCTGCATCTCTCTCTCTCTCCATTTAGTTCAATTCGTCCCTCAGACTTAAGAGAATTCCCTCCTGGCTTTACCACATCTGTCATCCACCTCTGCGGATATTTCTCTCTTTCTTACACCAACAAACTATTCCTGTTTGTAACTTTAAAAAAAAAAAAAAAATAATAATAATAAAAACCCGACCTTAATCTAGACCCAGCCGACCTCTTCGCCATGACCTTCCCGAAGAGTTTTCTTTACCTTCTAAGCGGCCCCCAGTGGAAGCTTCTGCAAGGCTCCGGCGAACTCTTGCATTTCTGCCCACCCAATGCTTCCTCCCTCCCCCTGCCAGGGAGATCCCTTTGCCCGCCTCAACCCTGGCATTTCAGCCCGGGGCATGCACCACGGCCGCAATACCTCAGAAAGTTGTTTTTTTTCTCGTTGGTTTTTACCTTTGCAAAGACCAATGTCTCCTGGGTATATCGGATTCACCCGTCCCCCCGCGCGCAAATCGCAGGACTGCGGAATTTGCACGTTCTGTGGGTGAGAGAAAAAAAAAAAGGGATGGGAGCTCAGAAAGCCGGCAGGAGAGCACGACTTCAGCGCCGCCTCAGAAACCCTTGCAAAGGAAGGCGAGCAAATACACCCTACCCGCGGCCGGGAAGGAAGGAGAATCCCCCGGAGCGACGAGGGAGACCCAGCCCAGGGCTGAGGGCGATTCAGAAAGCCGACAGCAGCAGGGGGAGGGAGGGAGGGAGACAGACGGCATGGGAAGCGGACGGCACAAAGGCTGGACCTACCGGCTGGAGGAGAGGCGCGGGCTCCGCTTCCGATCGGGCGAGTCTGCAGGAATGCGCGCAAGGGATCCCGGTGCGAATCAGAGCCCTCGCCGCGGGCTGGCAGTCATCCGCTGCATCCCCGATTGCGGAAGGGTGGGAACGTACGTAAAAGGGCAAAAAACAAAAAAAAAAAAAGAGAGAGAGAAAATAAGGGAGGGCAGTCCCGCCCAGGCACACACTTCTTTCTTTAATCCATTTTCATAGAAAGAAGGGGGGAGTGGGGAATCGCTGAATCCAAGCACATCCAGGAACAATAGGGCAGATGGGGACGCGGAGCCGGGCTGCCCGTTCTCCGGAAAGCTCTTTCGGGGCTGCTTTTGGGAAGGGTCCGCCTTTTTCTTGTTTAAGAGCCTTTCACTTCCCGGAGAGCAGCAGCAGCAGCGCTGGCCACGGCGGCTTTCCGCCGGATTATCGGATCTCCTCTCTTCTCCGGGAACAAGGGGGAAGCGGCGGCCTCGGCGTGCGCATGCGCCGCCGCTTATTACACCCCCCACCGATACGCACCTTGCTCCGATTTGTTGGAGTGGATATAACACGTCTGAGCTGGCAATTTAATTTCCTTCGAAAACTTTCAGCTTTCTTTCTTTTTTTTTTTCCCCTCAGAACTTTCCAAGCGGGCACGGGTTGCGCTAGTTTGCGCTGAGCGTAATTCAGAATGCAAGTTTGAAAAACCTTAGAAGGATAAGTGGCAGAAAGTCTCTGTGCTGGCCATTACATAACATGGAGGGGGGGGGGGGGGGGTGGTACAATGCACTTCTTTAGGGAGTGTTTAATATTGGGGTTTTTTTGTTTTTTTTTGTCAAACAATAAGCGGAAAGAGGAAAAAAATTAAACGAAACTCTGCTCTGTATTTAAAAAACTGTGAATGCATTACATCTTGATTGAATTATAAGGTAAAATGCTTACGAGTTGTAAGCCGTGATTGTATTACATCGCAGTCTAGCACATGGTCAAGTGCCGGGCATTTTCAGCCCCCGAGCCCAGCGCTGTGCCTGAGCCTCTCCGGAATTTTCAGTCCCTATGCTTGGAGTTGCAGGCGTCCCTAGAATGAATTTAAATCCCTGTGTAGACAGACAAGCGAGGCCCTAAGATTGGATGATTCATTTTCAGACTTTCAGAAAATATAAAGAAGTCTGTACATCTGACAAGCTACTGGAAAAAAAAATGCTACTCACTCACTTTGAGTCTGGGGGTTTTTTTTTTTTTGTTTTTAATTTCCCATCTGTCACTGTCATGTTATTTTTTTGTCGTCCTGTCATCTTATCTGTAATTTGTGATATCGGTACACTTCTCGGTATTGTGAGAGCAATTTATTTAGGTTAAAAAAAACAACAAAAAAAAGGAGACTCATTAGCTTTGCTTTATTATTCTCCGATTCGCCGTAACCCTGAAGCAATCCGTAGTAGCTGAAAATGACTTGTCGGACATCCTACACCACTACCAGATGCAATCGGTTTTACCCGAGGAAGAAATCAAATGTGCTTGCATGCACATAAAAATGGTTACAGATCAAAATCCGTTTCGGGCTCCAGTCTACATTTGATCAAGGCAGCGGGGACTTTACCATGAAGAAGAAGGTGCTGCCTCGGCAAGCAGTCAGGAAGGAAGTGAACGGATTGCCGCATATAGTTCTGTGAAAAAATGTGGCCACTAAAGCAGCGAGGCCACATTGGAGGGGCTCCTGGCTACTGGTTTCCCAAGGGCATAGAAACCTTTCCTCCCTGGCTGATATTGCTAGAGCAGGAGATCAGCTTCATCAGCCAGGCCCTGCTGGAGGGAAACCCCAGAGACGGTTCCTGTAAGCCTACAAGCAGTCCCTCTAGTACGAAATTCCTTACATCGTCAGCGAGACGATTTCCTGCCGATCCCACAACGGAAAGATAAAACACAAGAACAAGAGGCCCAGATGCAGCCAGCATGGAATAAGGGGCGTCTATAGTTATGGTCTATAGTTATAGTTCCACGCTCAGGACTTTAGAACAATCTTGCAAGCAATAATCTTTTCCAAACTAGATTATTGCAACTCGTTACTACTAGGCCTCCCAGCTTCTTATACTAAACCTCTACAAATGGTTCAGAACTCTGCAGCCAGAGTCCTCACAAATTCCAGGAAAATCGACCACATTTCACCTATCCTCAAAAACCTCCATTGGCTACCAATCCATTATAGAATCATGTACAAAACCATCAACATCATATACAAAACTATCAACCAACACACGCAACTCGACCTACAAATACCACTTAAAAAATACACTTCCATCAGACCCATCAGGGAATACTACAAAGAGTCACTCCAAATTCCAAATTCCAAAGGCCAAAACCTTCCAACATAAATCTTTGAGTCTCAGAGCCTTCTCTTCAGCAGGTCCAGCTCTCTGGAACTCTATCCCACCAGATTTGAGACAGGAGCCATGCTCTCTAACATTTAGGAAAAGACTAAAAACTTGGCTTTTCAAAAAAGCATTTCCAAGCCCTGAATAAAACTTCACGCAACAGCACAATTGGATCCAAATTCTGTGTCATATTTATTCATATTCTGTGTCATACTTAGCCTTCTGGTTACGTATGTTCCATCTCACAGTGATGTACCGCCACATTTATTCGCATAGTCTTATTTACTCATCTTGCTAATTTTTTACATTAATTGGCTGAAATGTAAATATTGCTCTGTTCTTTTCTCTCCCCCCTTCCAGTTCCAAGTTAATTTTTCCCTGTTTTATTGTAACTTTCTCACATCCTTTTTCTGATTCCCTGTATTTAAAGTTCAAGGTTTTTATTGAGAATATTGTTTACTACGCTACGTTATGCTTTTCACACTTTGTTAATTGTAAACCGGGTTGATGTGATGCCTGTCATGAAACTCGGTATAACAAAAACAATAAATAAATAAATAAATAAATGGTGACATTATTTGCTGTCATTCGGCTGCAGAACGGATGGGAAGGTTTAACGTGACAGCAACAAGGAACTTTATCTCTATATCTGTAAGAGGGGGGTCCTTCTTTAGTTATAATAGGGTTCCTGCACCTCGGAAATATATGAGAATGGAAACAGAGGTTAAGGAACTGCTTTCTCTGTTAAGAAATTCATACTATCTCCTGTTAGATGTTCAGTTCATTTTATCTATCAAGAAGAAATTGGACTGAGCTACAAATTAATCCTGCTAGGATGATGCACCTGCTTTTAAAACAGCTTTGTCTTGAATTCATTCATTGAGTGGCTGGGAATGATTTTTCCAATCCTAGTTAAATCCCCGTGGAACTGAATATTAACCCCTGACTTTCCCTTTTCTGTTCATTCTGCATGCCCTCTGTGTGCCTGGTATCAGCTTTATTCCTGCAGGAGAGAGCGTCCTCTGATGAGGTTAGGATCTGGATAAAGGAGATATTACACTGAGTTGAATTAGTTTAGTACATTAATTTTCAGAGGTCTGATAGGATTGAATTCAGAGATGCCAGATAATCCAATTTCTGATGAAAACTTTAGGCCAGCACTTGCTTTTGATTCCCCCTTACTGGTTCATTTTGGTCATGGAGTTCAACATTTAGAAGCAGGACTACAAATACCTCAATGCACTGGTGATATAAAATCACAACCCACAAATGGTCAAAAATCTCCCTTCATAAAGCAGGTCACTTGACCTCTCTGAATATTGTCAGCATCTGGGTGCACTCATATGAAATTTAAGGATCTTATGTTATATTGTACTACACCTTATTTGAAACAAGTTAATCCCAAGGCAGATAACATCAAACAAACACAACAACCAAAATATATCATATAAATAGCACAGTAATAAAATACAATACATAGTACAATACATAGCATAAAATACATAAGAAATACACCAGTAATCTAGCACCAGGAGGAATATAGTCACAGTCCACACAAAAATTATCAGTATGACTGCTGCACTTAACCATCCACTATACTAACTCTACCACAAATTATCCCCCAGACCACCCAAGGAGCTTCCAAAAGGGTGACCATCACCCCCTAGCAGGGAAACAAAGTCACAGGCCACATAAATATTATCAGAATAACTGCTATACTTAATCATTCACCTCACCATAATAACTCTCCCGCAAATTATTTATAGTCAGTTTGATAGAATGCTGGATTGCATCAGGAACTATCGTAAATGTACTATAATCTTCCTGAATGAGACAGTGATTGGATCCCTAAGCATAATACAATTTGGAATTCATTCCATGATGCTTAGGGAATTGAGTTAAATGATTGCCTGATCTATAAGGTACCTATACATATTAAGACAGTTATCATAATGGCCATGGGGCTCTCTTCTGTCTTCTCTTCCTGTTAGATGCTCTGCTTGTATAGATTCCTGATTGATGTACATTGATTGATATGCGATTCCTGATTGGCGTTGACAACTTCCACAGGACCCGAGCAAAACTGCCGGCAACACAGGACCGGAAGAGGAACGGCAAAGAAACCGCAGACGTCTGCACACAATCGACCGTAAGCGGTCAGGAGCAGGGTCCAGCGAGCACACTCAGGATCTAGGACAGGCTGAGATCAAAGTCAGGAAGATAGTTTGACAAGAGATTGTGCAAGAATGGCAGGACCCAGGGAGCAGAAGAGGGGGAAGAAAACGACGTACGTGCTGGAGGCAAGCATACTGGAGCTGGGTCCAAGCTGATCTCTTGTACCAGGAGAATAAAACCCCCATTGCTAAACCGCAGTATATATTTCCACCTGAGGTGAGGAACTATGCAATTCAGGGCCCAGTGGAAGGGTCAAAGGCTAAAGAAGTGGAAGTGTCCTGGGACAGAGGGACCCAGCTGGCCTTCCCTGTGTGGAGTGTGACGGCTCCAGTGGGCTGGCACACTGAGTAATTATAGCATTAAATACAATCAGTCACTACTGTCTCCCCCAGGGCTTGGCGGTGCTTAGCCTCAGCCTTCTACTTGGATAATTCATTGTAAGTGAGGCATTTTTAAAGGAGAAGCCGCCTTCCCCCAAGGCTGTGATCAGGTGGGGGAGTGGAAGATGAAATGAACATAACTATGCCATGAAACGTCAGCTTGTAAATGAAATTGGTTATAAGATGGCAAAGAGCTGTGATTTGATTGCACTGTTATGCGATTACTATCTGATAATGATTCCAGTCTGAGGAAAAGGCAGCTCTCTCTCCTTTAGGGTCTGGTGTACGAAGGCTCCTTCACCCTCCCATTCTGTGTCTCCGAGGGAAAAAAAAAAGCTTAGTAAATCAGGTATGCTACACAGTGACTCCAGCCAGAGGAAAAGGCCCTTATATTAGTACATAACAGATTCCAGCATGAGAAAAAGACAATTATCCTTTAATGCAGTGTATTGCTTGGAGATATTCAATAGCTCTGGCAAATCCAGAGAGCCTTTTTATGCAGAGTCCAGGCATGGTGCAGAACCAGCTCTGGCGTTTTCATGTCTCGTTCCCAGAACAAAAGACACAAGAAGGGATCCTAAATGACAGATGGACCTCCCTATTCACACACTACCACTTTGAATATGGTTTTCCCCAAGACCACCGCATGCCACACTTTTGTTCCACAAGGAGAAGACCCTGGCACAGCCTTGACGACGGACTGCAAGCAAAGAAAACCAAAAGGATCGCTTCTAAATAAGTCCAAATGGCCCGTCCCCCTCGATCCCAGGAGCAGCAACTAACAAAACAGGGGACCAACCAGGAGAGAGAGACACGGGGTAGGAAGCTGGGAAAGAGAGAAAGGAGAAGGGAAGGTTAGAGAGAAGAGAGGATAGGAACGTAAGATGTGCCTTGCTGGGTCAGGCCCAAGGTCCATCAAGCACCGCACGGTGGAGAAAACGCAAACACAAGGCAGAAAGAGAGGGCGCTCTAGAGAGCAAGAGGGAGAGAGACAAGAGAATGTGGCAGTGCAGTCACCTCCGGTGGGAACCAAGCCAGGAAGCTGGGACAGGTCTGCCATTTCACTTGCTAGGTGAGGAGGGAAATGATACAACACACTGTGCTAAAACTATGCTAAAAGGTGGGTTAAGGGATTCCCAATGTTGAGATCCAGCACCCATGCCTCTGTGCCCGATTTTACCTACCAGTAAAGAGAATTGTGATTGCTGTGTTAGTCCATTTGGAGGTGTAGATTTAAGGGCAACAAATAAATAGTAGATGGGATCTTTTCTTATTGGATTTACTTACTACATTTGGGGCTATCTTTGGAAAGTTATCTCTCTATCAAGTCAATCAGAATGTAAGCTTTTTTTTTTTTTTTTGAGGAACGAAGAAGGCTTTTAAGGGTTTCACAACCTCTTTGATTCCTCATCTTTTTGTGATATGCTCCTGTGCACATTGTAGCATTTTTACAACCCCCATTCATACAGAGGATAACTTTCAAACAACTCCACACGGCTCTGTCTACACCTGTATATGGCTGCACAGAGAACTATTACAGTATTTTATAATCTGAGTCTATCAATGATATACAGATTACAAAAATATGCATATGTCCACCCTGCAACATATATGTGTATATGTGCATATGCACGAATACCTGTAATACATTGAAAAAGTGTATTTCAATGTACTGAAATGCGTACTCTTCCTACCCATTTTAGAAACATAAACATGTATATTATACATGTGAAAAAAAAATCTTGCTTGTGATTGGTATATTTTAAACTTGCAAATGTAATTGAAATTACCAGTTTTCTGATCCCTCCACCAGTTCACCCAGTCCTTCTCCAAATCATCAAGAGCCTCCTAGTTCTTCAGAGTCAACTCCCCCCAGTTCAACAAGACCTTCCACCTAACCAACGTGCCTTCTCTGTAGCAGGCCCTGTATTATTAAACCGAGGTGATTTGTAACTTTTTACAAGAATATCGGTATATAAAAGTGCCAAATAAATAAATTATGGAACATGTTACCAAATTCAATTCGACTCCTTACAAATGCAAGAGAATTCAAAAAGGCTGTAAAAACTTACCTATGTTCACTAGTGTTTACTGATCATCGGGCATGAAAGCTTCACCTGTCTTGTTATTTGATTTTTATGCTGTTCTTTTGCATGTTTGTTTTTAATTTTTTTTTTTATAATTACATGCTTTATTTTTACTCTATGAACGTTTTTATTTGTTAAAACTTGATTATGTGCGTTATATTTTGTAAACCGCTTAGACCTATAATTTGTATAGGCGATATATAAAAAGCTTTTAAATACATAAATAAACAAACCTGTCTGATATCAATTGCATGGGATAATCAGCAGGTGTAACATTGCACAAATAAGTTACTACATGTGCTTGTGTAGGTTTTATATAAAATAGCAATTTCTATGTGTAACTCTTGGCTCCACCCTGGAAGACCCCTAACTTGTCCCTTTTTAACGCGTGTGTGCGAAAATATGCATGTATGTTTGGTGTTTAGAAAATAGCATGCGCATGAGTAAAGGCTACTTTTTATGCAAGTTACTTTTTGAAAATGTAACCCCGCACAGTTTTGCCTGAGGTCACCCACCAAAAATCAAGTTGTGCTCTCCTAAAACTTTATAGGTAGAGGTATACCTGGCCAAAATGCAATATGACCTGGAACTCTGATCCCATGACATCTCCAAAGATAAAGCAGAGATATATTTGGCCTGCATTTGATTGAAATAGCCTTCAGTAGTTGAAAGAAGTTCAGGAATCAATAAAGAGTATTCTTCCCTCACTCAGTAATGAGGTAATGACTCATATTGGTGCAAGGGAGCCTTATTCTTTGTGAGCCAGCTGGGTGGCACTCTTGCCTATAAGCCAATGATCCAGTACTGTTAGCAATAGCTGGTACTATTCTTCTGAAGGTAAAACATACTCTGCATTTGTACCTAACCTAACCTATGCAGCATATCTTCTATTATTCTGTTGGAAAAGCATGATGTAAATAAACAATTATAATAATGATGATGACGACAACATTGAACTGAGGTTTGGTTTACCATATGCACACTATCGTCTGGATTTTAAATCGGCCACCCGCGTAGAAATCGCCACTTACGCGAGTGGTTGGGCTCCACGCGCGCTGCTGCATTTTAAAAAGGGCCCGGCCACGCACGTAAATGGCGATATGCATAGTGCGGGGCTCTGACAAGTGGACAGGCCGGGGGGGCGGGGATGGGCGGTCCAGGGGACGGAGCGGGGCGGGCCGAGGGGTGGGCCGGGACAGTGCCATTTTTTTGCTGTCCTGGAGCCTCGCACGCCGGCCAGCTGCCAGCGCGCGCAAGTTACTTCAGGTCGGGCCCTGAAGTAACTCGAAGAAAAAAAGGTAAAAAAAAAAAGGGGGGATTTAGACAGTGGGGAGGAGAGAGGAAGGGGAATGGAGGTTAGAGTAGGGGGTAGGAAATTCCCTCCCAGTCCGCTCCTAAATTGGAGCGGACTGGGAGGGAACTGGGGGAACCCCGATCTCATCGCCGCATCATTTTGCAAAATTTTACACTCCCTTGCAACGCTGCTTGCACATACGTGCGCGGATTATAAAATCCGGTGCGTATGTGCGCGCAGCCCACGTATTTTATAACATGCGCGTGCTGGTGCAGACATGTTATAAAACTGGCACATGGACGCGCGCGCACCTTTTAAAATCTGCCCTTAAAGATTTTGGCACACTTTTCACAAAAGAAAGGAAATCCAACCCAGCCCCCTTCTTTTTTTTTTTTTACAGGAGTGTTCTTATTGCTCTATTTTATCTTTTTCTATTAAGTGAAATATTAGGAATCCAAGTAATCGGATTATGAATTGCCAAATTACATGTACTCATTTTTTCTGATATGACTTGATTGCTGCAGCAAGTTCATACTTATAAACCATATAGATTGGATTCCACCAAAATGTACACTTGAGCAATCCTACTATCCTTCCACTTTCCGAGAACCATTTGTAGAGCATGAGCTAATTGGATATCCAACAGTTTGCTTTGATGGACAGTTAACTTATTTGCAATGGCACGAGACTGTAAAATGACTATTTTGTAAGTAATGGCTTGTTTATGAGATAGCATTTTAGAGATGAGTTCCCAAACTTATACCCAGAATGGTTGGATTTCAATGCAGCTGAATAGGATATCCTGTAGCGTGCCGTCATCTTGATCACAATGCCAGCACATACCAGAAGCACGCAACCCAGCTCTATGCAGCTTCATTAGAGTCCATGCCACCCAATGCAAGATAAAATAAATATAAGGTCTAAGTAAGACCGGCCAACAATGATGTTTTAAAAGTTTTTTCCCATAAACTATTTCGATTTATGAGTCCGGGCGCAATTGATAATTCATTTTCCCAACTCATTTCCAGTGTTGAACACCTATAATTAGATCAAGCATGATATTCTTTATAAAATAAAGAGGCCTCATGCCCTTGAGAATAAAATTTAAGACATAAATCATAGAGTTCAGGGTTGTCCAACACAGGGGGAACAGATCGCTTTATACTATGACATAGCTGAAGCCATTTATAGTGTTGTGATCGTGGTATTTGATAAGATTGAACCAGATCTTCAAAGGGTACCAATCATCTGATGTCTATTAATTGGTTAAGAGACCATATCCCTTTTATTTGCCAGATTGACCAATTTATTATCTTTTTATTAATACTTAATTTAGGATTATAGTAAAGCAAGAAGTGCTTATTGAAATTCCAATTATTTTGTAATAGTTTATCTAAGGCACCTAGAGCTTGGTGCGTGGCGAACAAGATTGGGAACCTCCTCACAATCTGTGTGTTACGCCCGTTGGTTGCAGACGGCTGCAACCGCTGTTACTCAACTCTTTCTTCACAACCTTGACTTCATGGGGAAGTCTGGCAGCCCCCGCCAGCTGTCTCTAGCCTGCCTGCCGCTCCCAGGCCTCCCGGGGTGGCATGGATGCTGCTGACCGCCATCTTGCCGTTGGAATCCCTTAGGCGTGCGTGTGCGTGCACGGGCCAGTCTTAAGCACATCTTGGTGGGAACCTTAGGGGCGTGCCCTCCGGATGACGTCATTCCTCCAGGACATTTAAGCCGGCTGGCCCTGCCTACCGAGAACTTGGCAACGAGATCCCTCCTTCCTGAATCCGCTTCGCTCTCAGAATACCCTTTGTTCCAGTTCCTGCTTCCTTGGCGTGACACATTCCGGGTACCCGCTCCTCGGGGGCCCTCTCCTTGTCTCTGGCTATCTGCTCCTCAGAGGGCCTGACACTCAGGACTTCTGCCTGCCTCGTTCTCCAAGGCTTCTCTGGAACCATAGCTACTCTTGCTGTGAGTACTCCGTGCTGCGGACCACTTCCTACTCTACTGAGGACCCTCTTTGGTGTACCCCACTCTGCGGACCTTTACTATCTCTGTCAAGGACCTCATCAGTGTACCCCGCCTCTGCGGACCACTACCATCTCTACTGAGGACCCTCTTCAGTGTACCCATTCTGCAAAACATTACCATCTCTATTGAGGACCTCATCGGCGTACCCCGCTCTGCAGGCCACTACCATCTCTACTGAGGACCCTCATCGGTGTACCCTGCTCTGCAGACCATTGCCATCTCTACTGAGGACCTCATCGATGTACCCCGCTCTGCGGACCACTACCATCTCTACTGAGGACCTCTTTAGGATACCCCGCTTCGCGGACCACTAACATCTCTACTGAAGACCTCGTCGGTGTACCCCACTCTGCAGACCATTACCATCTATACTGAGGTATTCTCTTTGGGTATCCCCTCATTCCACAGACCCCGTGACTCCTCTGGGTCTGTAAGATTTTACTCTTGTACCTCCTGCTCCACGGGTAGTGCTGCTCTACCTCTTTAATAAAGACTCTAGCCTTACACCATGTCTGGCGTCAGCTGAGACCTCGCCTCCTGATGTTGAGGTTCAAGGGGCTCCTCCATGTGGGTGGTACCATCTCTCACCTCACCGAGGGCACACACACTCACTGATCCTAACACTGTGGTGGTGTTGTCATGCTAGGCAATAAGCACAGTGGTGAAGAAGCCATCATATCTTTTTCTAGCATTATCCAATTTGGTATGAAGTATAAATCTTCAACATTTAAGAACCACTGAGCTCCATATCTTAAGAGAAAGGCATAGTGGTATTTAAGAAAATCAGGGAGAATCACCCCACACTGATCTTTGAGAAGTTTCAATTTACAGAGTGCTATACATGGAGGTTTCTTTTTCCACAAAAATGAAGCTATCAGTCTATCAATTTTGCCATAGAAGGATTTGGGAAAAAAAAGGAGACATCCTCAAGATATAATTAATTTATGGAGCAAGTATCATTTTTATGGCTTCAAGCCTCCCCTCACCTGGATAGATATAACAGGGACCAACGGCACATCGCAGTCTTTAGCAATTTTGTGATTTGAGTCAATAGAGAGTCTAACATTAACTCCATATCAGGAATAAAATTGATCCCCACGTACTTACAGCCTCCAGGAGACCACTTATTTGCAGGAATTGGCAGTGAAGACTGAGTATGTTGAATATTGAGCGGCATTAGGTCAGTTTTATCCCAATTTACCTTGAAACCAGAGAAGGTTGAATATTCACCCATTAAGATCAATAAATCATTTAAGGTATGCTCTGGGTGTGATAAGAATAGTAACAAGTCATCAGTATAGGCAGGTATCTTATAATTTCAATTTCCTGCAGGGATCCCAGTAATGTTAATGATTTGCCGAATGGCAAGAAAAAGCGGTTCCAAAGTTAAGATAAAGAGCAGCGATGATAAAGGGCATCCTTGTCTAGTACCTCAACTCAATGGAAAACTGTCAGAGAGTTGCTAATATCCATGAATGTTGGTTACTATATAACACCTTCACATATCTTATAAACCTAACCCTGAAACCAAACCATTTAAATACTTTAAACATATAATCCCATTCTACTCTATCAAATGTCTTCTCTGCATCTATAGATAGAGCTAACAGTGGGTATTGTTTTGTTTTAGCAAAGATAATGAAATCATGACAAATCTTGGAATTATCAAAAATTTGTCTACCCATCATGAATCCAACTTGTTCCGGATGGATCAAATTTTCTAAAGTCGAGTTTAGCCTAGTAGCTATAATTTTAGAGTAGATTTTACAGTCAACATTTAGAAGCGATATTGGTCTGTAATTTTGCATCAATAATTGTCTCTGCCAGGTTTCTCTAGTTATGCTATTGAAACCTCTAAAAAATTGCCAAGAGCCTTCCCTATATGCACAATGGGGCAGATCTTAAAAACTGCGCGCGGGCATAGATTTGTTCGCGCAAACCGGCTCAAACAAATCTACACCTGATTTTATAACATGCGCGTGCAGCTGCGTGCATGTTATAAAATCCAGGGACGGCACGCGCAAGGGGATGCACAATTGTGCAACTTGCATGCGCTGAGCCGCGCAGCCTTTCTCCGTTCCCTCCGAGGCTGCTCCGAAATCAGAATGGCCTCCGAGGGAACTTTCCTTCTGCCTCCCCCCACCTTCCCCTCCCTTCCCCTACCTATCCCGCCCCCCCAGCCCTACCTAAAACCCCCCTTACCTTTGTTCCAAAAGTTACGCCTGCCCAAGGTAGGCGTAACTTGGGCGCGCCGGCTGGCTGCCAGTGCGTCATGCCCCAGCACAGGCCGCTGTGTCGGAGCATTTTGCCCCACCCCGGGCCACTGTCACGCCCCCAGCCACGACCCCAGACCGCCCAGCCTGTGGCCCCGCCCAAGGCCCCACCCCCAGACCACCCCTTTTTCGAAGCCCCGGGACATAAGCGCATCCCGGGGCTTGCGTGCACCGCCGAGCCTATGCAAAATAGGCTTGGCAAGCACAGGGGCAGGTTTTCGGGGTTACGCGCGTAACCCTTTGAAAATCTACCCCAATGAGAATATACGGCCTTAAGTCTAGATATTAAAATGGATTGGATGGTCTGATAAAATTCTGCCAAATAGCCATCAGAATCATGGATTTACATGAAGAGAGAGAACTGATTGCCTGCCCAATTTCTTTTTCGGTAACTGGAGATTCTAAATAGCTACGATCATCCTCTGATAAACACGGTAGGGTCGATTTCCAAAGACATGCCCATGCGTCCACGTGGGTGCGGTTCCCGGCGTGCGCACACAGACGTGATGATTTTATAACACGCACGCTGGTGCGCCCATATTACAAAATAGGACGGCCGCGTGTACATGTGCACTGCATCTTAAAACCCACGCACGCATGTGCAGGCCGCGCATCCTGGGGGGGCCGAACTTTCCATCGATACACGTGGCGACGCAATCGGGCCTCCCCCAGTTCTCTCCCAGTCCGCTTCAATTAAGGAGCGGACTGGGAGGGAACATCCCTATCCTCCTGCCTAAGCTTCCTTCCTTTCCCCCTCTCCACCCTGACCCCTAAATCTAGCCTAACTCTTTTTTTTAGTTCAGTAACTTACCTGCTCTGATGAGTAGACGTAAGTTACTCCCCGGGACAGCGCACGATGGCACCGTCCCAGCCCGCCTCCTGCCCCACTTCCTTGCAGAGGCCCGGCACTTGTGCGCAGAGCGGGATTTTTTGGCTTTTTCTTTATCAGTAATCTCTGACGAATACAAGGATTGATAATAATGCTGAAACTGATGTAATATTTCATCGTCTTTTAATAAAAGGGAGGGTTTAGATGTTTTTATAGCATGAATACGATTTCTTTTTTTTTTGATAGCAAGATATTGCGTGAGAAGCCTTCCTGAACGGTTATTCTCTGTGTAATATTGAGATTCTTGCATGAAGATGCATTTTCCGGCTTTCTGACTGAGCAATGCATTGTATTCATATTTTCAGTTTGGTTAGATGATTCAAGGTGTCCAGTGAGCCCTTTTGGATATGTTCTGCCTCTAGTGTGGCAATTTCCTGTTCTAGGATATTTGAGCTTAAATTATTAAATTTATTTTTGTGGGCACCATAATTTATGATTTCCCCATGAAGGATAGGTAGCTTTAAAGGCTTCCCAAACTATCTGACAAGGGGTTTCATCTACTTCATTAAGAGTGCAGAATTCTTGGATTTTTTTTCAGATATTTTTCCTATAAACCCATCATCTTCTAACCATGTAGCATTCAGCCTCCAAGTGGGTGATCTTTGATTGAATTGCAGTATGAACTATCACATAGTAACAGCTTCATGATCTGCGATCAGGATGGGAAGGATCTCTGCTTTAATGATTTCTGACATAAGAACCTTGGACACTAAAAAGAAATCTATTTGCGAGTATGACTGATGGGGAAAAGCAAAAAAAAAGGTATATTCTTTCACTGTGGGATGAAGAATGCATCATGGGTACCCTAAACCCAACTCTAGTTCAAGATCATGCAGTACCAGTAGGGACTTGGATCTTACTAGTCGACATTTAGATTGCCTATTCAAAATCATATCAAGAGGTTGTTTAAAGTCTCCACCTAAAATGACAGGGATATCTCCATTACCTAAAAAGGAGCTGTGCTGAGTCTTTAAAAAAAGTCAGGACAATTTACATTTGCAACATAAATATTTAAGAGCAAAAGGCACTGCCCCCCCTAGTGCTAGTGCCCATCTATCTCTTAGGTCAGACTCTCGGGAAATAATTTGGAGCGCAATAGATTTCTTGAATAGAATTGTAATGCCATTTTTCTTTTCAAATGCTGCTGAATATATACAATTCCCCACCCAATCCTGCTGCAATTTAGATGATTCTTTTGCATCTAAATGTGCTTCTTGTAGAAAAGCTATATCTGCCCCACATTTCTTAATATAGGTCAGAACTTTTTTCCTTTTGATGGGGTGTTTTGTGCCGTGAACATTTAAAGTGAGAACAGTCATGTGACTAGGAGATCCCATTTCTTATATTAAGAAAGCAGATTGTGACAGGGAATGATAATAGACAAATAAGTGTGGAAATATTTCATTGCAGATTGCCACTTGTAATTTAGATTAGAAATTATATAATAGGGATTCCCAATCGTGTATTGTATCTCCTATACATAAAAGCAATAAAAATATAACAATCATATAGCGGGCTTAAAATTCCCAAAACAAGGAAGAAGCCAGCAGTCACAAATCATAATGAATTGAATAGGGTCACAGGAAAGCACCTTCAGGGACACAACTAACTCTGGTACTCATTTAAAGAATTCTATAATATCTCCCATATGCGCAAGTTAATACTAGGCATATACATTAAATGGAGTCTATGAACCTTAAACATACAAAAAAATGTAAGTCCTCCTATTTGTTTTACCTGATTTTCGAGAGCCCGGTCAATTAAGGACTCATATTTTTACAAAACTACCTATATCCAAGTTTCATAGTTATATTAGCATTCTCTAATTGTACATACATTTTTCATACTCTGTCTTTCATATATTTTATTACTGGTGACCTGAATAAGAATGAAAAAATCAATATTGTCAAGCATCCTCCGAACATCCATTCCATCTTCCTCTTGGATGACACAAACTTTGGGCACCCGCTTCAAACAGAACGAGCATCCAACAATTGGACCACGCAACTGCTGCTTAAACTGAATATTTAAAAATGTCTTGCAGCTGTTGAATGGCTTCTTATAACCAATTATATGAACGTTTATCGCAAAATGTAAAACCATTTACATGAATTGGTTGATGCTATCAATAAAGTTAACATTGTTCCATCCAGTTCTTCTCTTTAACTATAAATGCTTCTAAGTCAGCAGGATCTTCTTAAGATGTCGTTGAGTTGTTGTATGTTGCTTCATACATGACAGATATAGTAGACCATATATTGCTCCCAATTGCTTGAGTTGAGGCTGTGCTAGGAGCTGTTTGCGCCTTGTTGCAGCTGTCTTGGCAAGATCAGGCAAGAAGAAATTTTTCCTTCCCTCAGACATGATGGGCACTTTCAGTCTAGCAGCAGAAAAAATGTTGAGGGTCTGTGAGTATCTTAGTGCTTTGAAGACAATCGGTCTTGGAAATTTAGAATTTGAAACTGGACTAGAAGGGACACAGAGCGCCCTTTCCACTTCAAATGGCACTTCAGATCTCAGCTGTAATATCCTGGGTACGGCACCTTCCACAAATTTAATGAAATTTGAGCCTTCTGCTCCCTCAGGTTCACCCAGAAGACGGATGTTATTGTGGCGACCACGGTTTCTAAGGTCTTCTATGTCTTTCTGGAGAGATTCGATCTCATCTGTATTTTGCCATGCTTTATCAACTATTTCTTCTAATTCAGCAAGTTGAACTTCCCATCTTCCCAAAGCAACTTGCAAAGCAGCAAACTGGTTTGCCTATTTTTCTAGGTCCAATTTAATGTCTCTAATTGTTTGAAAATGCTATTCCATTAGTTCCTTTATTCAGTTCTGCCAGAACTGAATCCCCAGCTGCGGTCTGTTTCATTTTTTTTCGGAAGTTGGAGGATCCTGTTTGAGACGTTTGACACCAGAATTATAACTTAGGTAGGTTTTCGTTCCTTTACTGGACATGCTTAGTAATTGAAGTATTATCTTAAGGGTGCATTATAAGACCTTGGGAGACCATTAGAGTAATAACATAAAGTCAGTTGTTACCGAGGACGGAGTTAAGCGTCCATCTTGTCCCGGCTCTGTGTGTGTGCCAGTGCGCTTCTTTAATTGCACCAGGCTCCTGTTAGAAATTTCCTTGTAATAACTAGGTTTTTAAAAAAAAAAAAATCTGTTCTTTGTATTTTCTACCACAAAGAAGAGCTACAAAATAAAGAATGAAGAAATTGAAGCATATAAACCTGTATATAAATACTGGGGCTTTGAAAAATGGAAAACAATGCATTTTGCCCATGTAGTAAATAAAGGTTTCCTCAGAATGGATAGGCAAATGTCAGCATCAAGCGATGATGTTTATTCTTTGCTATAATATAAACTTCTGCATCTGTAAACCTTTCCCAGCAATTTATGATAAAATGCCTTGACTGAGTTATCTCATTTAAAATCTGTTAGCGAGAAGATTGTTTCTTACCTTCAGATTTATTTTTGCACTTAGGTCCTGATTTACTAAGGCTTTCCACTCATCCAGTGTCTATGGGAGAAAAAAAAAATCTTAGTAAACCTGGCCCACAGAGACAATGCTTTCTGCTACTATCTATATAAACTCAAAACACTTCTTTTCATTTTTCTGGCATTTCTCTAATTATTTTTATTTATCTTACACCAAAAAATTGTTCTCAGCAAATGCAAATACTTTAAAAAAAAAAACAAAAACATTAATGGAAAACAAGAAACATTCTTCAATAAGTTGCCTGCAATTGCAAACAATAGAAAAGTGAATTTTAAATGTCCTGTGCATGCCGGAACTGGGAGATACGCGAATATGTTGGGCTGGAGTGCCGAGCGGATTTTACAAGGCACCCACGTATGCGCACATCTGCCGCTATGTGCGCAAATGTAAAGTTCTGAAAAAGAAGCGTGGCGTGGGCATTTCTGGATTTCAATTTCAAATTTGCTTGTAAATGCTTACACGCCCCGGTGCATGCCGAGGTCCCCAGCTACTTCTGCTATGGAGGATTTGTAAGTATAAAATAAAGAAAAACAGATAGATCGGCGGGGTTTTAAAGGTAGGGGTTAAGAGGGGAAACAGGAGGCTAATAAACTAGGGAGATTTGGAGGTCCTATCCCTTATGTGGGTGAACTGGGAACAAACTGGGAAAAATGGAAATGCCATTGGTGCATGTCTACTTAAATCCCCCCCACTTACCCGGTAGGAGTGGCATTTGCGCACATAGGCACACACCTATTAAAATTGTGCACACATGTGCACGTGGTCATTCTAAACCACGTTCTGACCACGTGCACATTCTAAATAAATGTGCACGTGGTCAGTCTATTTTATTACATGCACACATATATGCACGTATATTGTAAAATAGCTGTGTCCCTGGATGAGGGCCGAGGAACATGCGCACGCGTGCACCTGTTTAAAAGTTACTGTCTAAGAGAATAACTTTAAAATACCTGTGCAGGCACCCATATACATGTGTATATGGCCACGCACAGATCTATCCCAGTATTTTATAACCTGCATGAATATATAAAATATATGTAAATCTAACCTGCAACATGGTGCATATGTAAAAGATACACACAAATAGATATTCAAGTTAGTTGGATAAGTTCCGACTTCTCTGGCTAAAGTGGCGATTTTGCTGCTAGTTGGCTGGATATGTCTTAAAAGCACTTATCCAGCTAAGACGTATCTGGGTTCTTGGGGGGGCCTAATAAACAGTTGGAAGTCGGCAGTTTTCTGTTTTCCCAGGGAAGTGAGGGGAGTCGGAGCCTTCAGAGTCCGCCTGTCTGGATTTTTAGTGCCAGAGGGAATCTTTAACAAGCGGCAGGAAACCAAGCCAAAGCGGGTGGAGCGGGGTCGGTGGGGGAGACTTTCTCAGTAACTTTTGCTGCGAGCCTCCTGGGGGGTGGCGGAGCTCTGCCAGTTTAGGTTTTATAAAAACAAATTTTAGAAAAGGGATCTGTATTGGGACCTGTACTTTTCAATATATTTATAAATGATCTGGAAAGAAATACGACGAGTGAGGTAATCAAATTTGCAGATGACACAAAATTGTTCAGAGTAATTAAATCACAAGCAGATTGTGATAAATTGCAGGAAGATCTTGTGAGACTGGAAAATTGGGCATCCAAATGGCAGATGAAATTTAATGTGGATAAGTGCAAGGTGATGCATATAGGGAAAAATAACCCATGCTATAATTACACAATGTTGGGTTCCATATTAGGTGCTACCACCCAAGAAAGAGATCTAGGCGTCATAGTGGATAACACATTGAAATCATCGGTTCAGTGTGCTGCGGCAGTCAAAAAAGCAAACAGAATGTTGGGAATTATTAGAAAGGGAATGGTGAATAAAACGAAAAATGCCTCTGTATCGCTCCATGGTGAGACCACACCTTGAATACTGTGTACAATTCTGGTCGCCGCATCTAAAAAAAGATATAGTTGCGATGGAGAAGGTACAGAGAAGGGCGACCAAAATGATAAAGGGGATGGAACAGCTCCCCTATGAGGAAAGACTAAAGAGGTTAGGACTTTTCAGCTTGGAGAAGAGACGGCTGAGGGGGGATATGATAGAGGTGTTTAAAATCATGAGAGGTCTAGAACGGGTAAATGTGAAGGTGCCTATAACCTAGTGCGAATCCGTCCGGGGGACGAATGGAAGACCGCCTTTAACACCCGGGATGGGCACTATGAGTATCTCGTTATGCCCTTTGGACTATGCAATGCCCCGGCGGTGTTCCAACACCTAATGAACGAGATACTTCGAGACCTTCTGAATACCTCAGTCATCGTCTACCTAGAAGACGTGTTAATTTACTCCCATGATCTGCTTTCGCATTGCCAGCAAGTTAGTCAGGTTTTACAGATCCTCAGGGACAATGGTTTATACGCAAAATTGGAGAAGTGTTGCTTTGAAAGAACTTCCTTGCCGTTCCTGGGTTATATAGTCCCTGCCTCCGGATTCCAGATGGACCCTGAGAAAGTGGCCGCCATCAGAGACTGGCCTCGGCCGAGAGGGCTAAAAGCGTTGCAACGCTTCGCCGGCTTTGCCAACTTTTATAGACACTTCATCCCTAACTACTCATGTATTGTAGCTCCGCTCAGCGCCCTTACTCGGAAGGGAGCCAATGCAGTGGACTGGCCTGTTCCCGCCTGCCAAGCCTTTGAAACCCTCAAGGAGGCCTTCCTGCAGGATACCTGCCTTCGTCACCCAGACCCCCTCTGACCATTCGTGGTGGAGGTGGACACCTCTAATGTCGCGGTAGGGGCTGTGCTTAGCCAGTGCTCTGACTCCGAACAACTCCTCCCCTGCTTGTACTTTTCCAGGAGATTCTCAGTTGCCGAAAATAACTACAGCATTGGGGACAAGGAGTTGTTGGCCATTAAGCTAGCCTTTGAAGAATGGAGGCAGTGGTTGGAGGGAGCCAACCACCCCATCACGGTAAACACCGACCACAAAAACTTAGAGTTCTTGTGTCATGCCCAACGCTTGAACCCAAGTCAGGCTCACTGGTCCCTGTTCTTCAACCGCTTCAACTTCACGCTTCGTTACCGGTCTGCCTCTAAGAACATCCGAGCTGACGTCTTGTCGCATTCCACCGAGCTAGAAGAGGCTGAGGATCCACCCCAGTACATTCTGGATCCCGCGAAGATTAACTTCTCTGTGTCCGCAGTAAGCTCCCAAGGGAAGACAGTGGTTCCTCGACGGTCTCGAAGAGCGGTCTTGCTCTGGACCCACAACTCCCTCACAGGGGGCCATGCAGGCCGTGACAGAACTCTCGATCTGGCGAATCAGTTTTACTGGTGGCCAACGATGAAACAAGATATCCGTGCCTTTGTGGATTCCTGCCCCACCTGTGCCTTGCAGAAGCCACGCACGGGGAAGCCGTGGGGCCTGCTGCAACCATTACCCATTCCGGTGGAACCTTGGACCCACATCTCCACTGATTTTGTGGTGGACCTCCCAGCCTCCGAAAGGAACACTATCATCTGGGTGACCGTGGACCGGTTCTCCAAAATGGCTCACTTTGTTCCTTTGCCTAAGTTACTATCGGCCTCGGAACTGGCTCAATTGTTCACACAACACATCTTCAAGATTCACGGTCTACCCCAAGACATAGTGTCCGACCGAGGTCCTCAGTTCATCGCCCGGTATTGGAGAGCCCTGTGTAAAAGATTCAATGTGCAACTCAGCTTATCGACTGCATTCCACCCCCAGAGCAATGGGCAGATGGAACGCAGCAACCGGACTTTAAAGATGTTCCTTCGCTCCTTCGTCAATGAGAGACAAGATAATTAGGCCAAGCTACTGCCATGGGCAGAATTCTCATATAACAACCATACGCATTCTGCCACAGGAAGCTCGCCCTTCCTTACAGTCTATGGGAAACAGTTGCGACCGCCACTACCTCTGCCTCTCCCGAGTGCGCTACCCGCGGTGCAACACTCCAACCAGCAACTACAATCTCTGTGGGCTTCCATTCAGAGAAAACTTGCCAAAGCAGCCAAGACCACTAAGAAATGGGCAGATCGGCATTGGCAGCCAGCGCCTATCTTTCTTCCTGGGGACTGAGTTTGGCTCAGCACAAGGAACCTCCAGCTTCGAATCCCGTCCCAAAGGTTGGCCCCAAGATACTATGGGCCCTTCTGTATTGCTGAGCGTGTGGGATCAGTATCTTATCGTTTACGCCTACCTTCTTCCATGCACATACATAATGTGTTCCATGTCTCCTTGTTGAAGCCCCTTGTTCTCTCCAGGTATCACCATCGAGTTCCTGATTCCACAGATCCTGCTGTACCTGATGAGCCAACCTATCAAGTTCGGGAGGTTCTAGATGTCCGGTTCCATCACCGACACTGGGAGTATCTGCTTGCCTGGGAGGGCTGCGGTCCCGAGGACAACACATGGGAACCAGCCCATAACATCCTGGATAAAGAGCTTCTGCGACAATTTCATCGTCAACATCCAGGTAAACCCGGGCCTGCTAAGAGGGGGTGTAAGAGGGGAGGTACTGTTGTGGCCCCGGTCGCGGCACTCGCAACCGGGACCTTACCTCAATCTTCCGGGTTTCGGACTCAGGCCCGCTGCAGTGGTCCGCCGGGACCCGGGCCTGTTCTTCGGTGGCGTTTCCGCGGGGGCGATGCTGCCGGGACGCCCCAGCCAGCCGCCCTCCTCCTAGGCACGCACGCGCGCAAAGAGCCCGAACTTGTAGGCCCTTTCCCGCCACTCGATGCTCTGCCCGCCTCAGTGACGTCAGACGCCGGCGGGTATGTAAGGCCGGCGCCTGCCTCGGTTAGATGCCTTGCAACAAGGTTACCTTTGGGTTCCTAGTTGCTGTGTGCCTCGGAGTTCGCTAACGTCTGTTAGTATCTCGCTTCAGTTCCAGCTTGGTTCCTGTTTCCGTGCCTTGCTTCAGTTCCAGCCAGGTTCCAGCCTCAGTATCCTGCTTCAGTTCCAGCCTGGTTCCTGCTTCTGTGCCTTGCTTCACTTCCAGCCAGGTTCCAGCCTCAGTATCCTGCTTCAGTTCCAGCCTGGTTCCTGCTCCCGTGCCTTGCTTCAGGTCCAGCCAGGTTCCAGCCTCAGCATCCTGCTTCAGTTCCAGCCAGGTTCCTGCTTCTGTGCCTTGCTTCAGTTCCAGCCAGGTTCCAGCCTCAGTATCCTGCTTCAGTTCCAGCCTGGTTCCTGCTTCTGTGCCTTGCTTCAGTTCCAGCCAGGTTCCAGCCTCAGTATCCTGCTTCAGTTCCAGCCTGGTTCCTGCTTCTGTGCCTTGCTTCAGTTCCAGCCAGGTTCCAGCCTCAGTATCCTGCTTCAGTTCCAGCCTGGTTCCTGATTCTGTGCCTTGCTTCAGTTCCAGCCAGGTTCCAGCCTCAGTATCCTGCTTCAGTTCCAGCCTGGTTCCTGCTTCTGTGCCTTGCTTCACTTCCAGCCAGGTTCCAGCCTCAGTATCCTGCTTCAGTTCCAGCCTGGTTCCTGCTCCCGTGCCTTGCTTCAGGTCCAGCCAGGTTCCAGCCTCAGCATCCTGCTTCAGTTCCAGCCAGGTTCCTGCTTCTGTGCCTTGCTTCAGTTCCAGCCAGGTTCCAGCCTCAGTATCCTGCTTCAGTTCCAGCCTGGTTCCTGCTTCTGTGCCTTGCTTCAGTTCCAGCCAGGTCCTTGTCTCAGTACCCTGCTTCAGTTCCAGCCTGGTTTCAGCCTCAGTGCCCTGCTTCAGTTCCAGCCAGGTTCCAGCCTCAGTATCCTGCTTCAGTTCCAGCCTGGTTCCTGCTTCTGTGCCTTGCTTCAGTTCCAGCCAGGTCCTTGTCTCAGTATCCTGCTTCAGTTCCAGCCAGGTCCTTGTCTCAGTACCCTGCTTCAGTTCCAGCCTGGTTTCAGCCTCAGTACCCTGCTTCAGTTCCAGCCTGGTTTCAGCCTCAGTGCCCTGCTTCAGTTCCAGCCAGGTTCCAGCCTCAGTATCCTGCTTCAGTTCCAGCCAGGTCCTTGTCTCAGTATCCTGCTTCAGGTCCAGCCAGGTTCCAGCCTCAGCATCCTGCTTCAGTTCCAGCCAGGTTCCTGCTTCTGTGCCTTGCTTCAGTTCCAGCCAGGTTCCAGCCTCAGTATCCTGCTTCAGTTCCAGCCTGGTTCCTGCTTCTGTGCCTTGCTTCAGTTCCAGCCAGGTCCTTGTCTCAGTACCCTGCTTCAGTTCCAGCCTGGTTTCAGCCTCAGTGCCCTGCTTCATTTCCAGCCAGGTTCCAGCCTCAGTATCCTGCTTCAGTTCCAGCCTGGTTCCTGCTTCTGTGCCTTGCTTCAGTTCCAGCCAGGTCCTTGTCTCAGTATCCTGCTTCAGTTCCAGCCAGGTCCTTGTCTCAGTACCCTGCTTCAGTTCCAGCCTGGTTTCAGCCTCAGTACCCTGCTTCAGTTCCAGCCTGGTTTCAGCCTCAGTGCCCTGCTTCAGTTCCAGCCAGGTTCCAGCCTCAGTATCCTGCTTCAGTTCCAGCCAGGTCCTTGTCTCAGTATCCTGCTTCAGTTCCAGCCTGGTTCCAGCCTCAGTATCCTGCTTCAGTTCCAGCCAGGTTCCTGCTTCTGTGCCTTGCTTCAGTTCCAGCCAGGTTCCAGCCTCAGTATCCTGCTTCAGTTCCAGCCTGGTTCCTGATTCTGTGCCTTGCTTCAGGTCCAGCCAGGTTCCAGCCTCAGCATCCTGCTTCAGTTCCAGCCTGGTTTCAGCCTCAGTGCCCTGCTTCAGTTCCAGCCTGGTTCCAGCCTCAGTATCCTGCTTCAGTTCCAGCCTGGTGTCTGCCTTGATCCTGGATCATCAGCTCTGCGTCCCCGCTCGCCTAAGTCCCAGCGGCCGGGCTCCTCCCGGGGGAGTCTCGGCTTCCAGGGTGAAGACCGTCTCCTTGTTCTCCTCAGTCCCAGCAGCCCGACTCCCACAGGCCCCTCCTGGGGAGTACGGGTTTCCAGGGTGAAGGCCTCCTCCTTCACCTGGTCCAGTGTCCGCCTCCCGGCCTGCACCTCTCTCCACGGAGACAGTGGTCCACCTTTCCCAGTCTCCGCCAGGCCGACCCAAGAGTCCTCTAAACACTCACAACAGTTATGGCTGTCTCCTTGAAGTTCAAAGCAGACTGAGGACTTGATTGCCCCCTGCAATGCATTATGAGTCACTTGCCCAAAGCTGAAGAGCCCACTCCCTTACTTTTTTTTTTTGTGGGAGTTTTTTTTTTTGTTGGCTTAAACAAACACACAGCAATTTAATGCAGCAATATCAATATCTAGTAGAGGATGTTTTTAGAAAAAACAAACCAAAAACAACAACTTCTGCTTAGCCTCTTGCATCATTAAATATACCAGGGTAAAAGGAGGAGAACTGCAAATAAGAGCAAAGAAGGTTGATATTTTGAGCACTGTAGGGAGTATTGCTGCTTTAAAGGATTGATTTTCCTTGTTTTCCTTCACTAACCACCTATATTGCCTGCATAACATTTAATAAAAGGTGACAAAATAATCTGAATGTATCATTCATCATTATAATTTATATTTACAGCTGATCTGTGCTATGGAGAATGCTTAATGCATAAACAAGAGAGCGTGTTGGGGATACAGCAATGTTGTAACTAGAACTAAGAATCATCCATTAAGGTGCCTCTGATAATGAACTTTCTTAGGTTTCAGGGGAAAGGGGTTATTTATTGATCCATCCATATCTGTTTGTTTTTTCCCCCTCTCTAAGCATTTTGTCACAACTTCTCATTTGCTTTGGTGGCCTACCCATCTTCTTGATTATCTGCCAGGAATTGTATGGGTAAGGGTATGGTTTTGATTATTCCTATGATATACATACATACATATATATATATATATATATAATATTTGGAAAACTTGGACAGTTTTAAATAGAGGGCAGGCAGGGATGAAAAAAATGTAATGGTTGTAGGTGGCATAAAGGTCAATAGACGTTGCATTTCTCTCAGGATAGACACTCAAATTCCTATAGTTAAAAATTCCAGCAAGAAAGAGAATGATTGTGCGCAAGAGGTTGAGGGGGCTTCTCCTGTAAATATGGCTCTGATTAAAGATAATTATATGTGGTGCTGAAAAGAAAAATGGGGAACTTGGAAAAGTCTGTACTTTTCAAAAACCTTAGGGCTGTGGACTTCCCTTAGGTGGAAAATGTTTTGAGTTCATTTTTATTTAGAACACACTTGATTAAGTATTTGTTGGAAATGTGGACCCTTGGACCAAGGTGGAGGGTGGAGCCCTGCAGGTCCCCCACCGTTGGCTGGCAGAGTTTGGCTGTGGCAGAGGCCCAGCTGGAGTTTCGCCCGTACCAGCTCTCGTTCCCCTCGGGCTGAGCCCTCGGTTGCCAGGGCCAGCAGGACTTAGGTGCGGGCCTCTGCGGGGGAGGTGAAGGTCTGTCAAGATAGTTGAGTCACAGGCCACAGTCCGGGGCAGGCTGAACATAGGCAGAGTTAGGGTTCGGCAGCATTCAGGGCAGGCAGCGTTCCGGGTGGTCTGAGTCAGGCAGCGGTCAGTGGCAGACAGAGTTCAATCAGAGTCAGGAGTCAAGCCGGAGTCAGTACCAGAGATCCGTCCAAAGAGAACACAGGACAGAGAGACAGGAAGGGAGGCGAGGATAAGCACAGGTGGGCAGAAGACACCAAAGACCAAAAACTAGAAGACAAGAAACTGAAGACTGACCATGAAGGAAGAAAACAAAGAACTCAGGAACTCAGACCAGGACTGCCAATATAAGGAATAGGAACACAGGAGAAAAAAAACCAGGAACTCAGGAATGAAGATACAGGAGTACAGGAACAGCAACCAGGAATACGCTGAGGCAACTAGCTCTACCAGGAGGTAGTTAACCTATAGCCAAGGCAAGGAGCAAGTGCTGAAGTGACCTTTTAAGGCCCAGAATGGTGATGTCATCATCGGGTGCCGCCAGTGGTTTCCCGCCATGGGCTTTTTAAGAGGAAGCAGGTCAGGTGCACGCACACCTTAGGAGGGCCCAAGAAGTGGCAGCATTGGAGGCAGGCAGTGAAAAGCAGCCTGCCACACGTCAGGAACAGGAGCTACATTGGTGTCCTGCAGAAGTAGCAGGAGCCAGCGGAATGCTGCGGTAGCCGTGATTTCATCCGGGGATTCACCCCAGCGTCTGTAGGCCACATGCCAGGCTCAGGGTAAAGGTAAGGACGGTAGTTCATGGGCCTGCCCCATGGACCACCAGACGCAACATTAACTGTTCCTGCTAAAGCTCCCTTGCCATTTTCAAGAGCCTGTTTCCTGCCTGTGAAAGCTCAGGTCTCTTTTAAGGCTACAGTTGTAGACCATTTATTATGACTCCTGCCCGCGGAGCTATTCCCCGCGAGCAGGCCTCTCACCTTTCGGCGCTGCCTTCTTGATGCAGCAGCACGCTGCTGATGCTGGGCCTTCATCGCGGCAGGAGCCGCGGACTCTGCTTGCCTCTTGTGGCCCGGAGGCCGCCCATCAGACTCCTCTTCACCGCAGCAGGAACCGCAGACTTCAATGTCTTCAACGCGGCTGGGGCCGTCGCCCCGCGTTCATTCCATTTTCGCAGCCAGAGGCCGCAGTCCCCGTTCTCTCCTGGCGGCTGGAGCCGCCTTTGATTCCTCCGGCAGCAGCAGGAGCCACTGCCGACGTCGGGGCCTGCCTGCGCGCAGGCCCAGCTTCTCCAGCTCCCTTCAGTGTCTCTGCGGTACATGGCCGCTCTCCAAGGTCCTGCCCCCTTCCTAAGGGGCAGGCCCACGTCTCCTTCCCTTCTTAAAGGGGCAGCGTAGGTGGGGTCCTCCTGGCCCCACCGGAAGGCAGCTTTACCTGGTTTCCTGTGTCAGCCCTATAAAAGGGCTTCTCCTGCACTCCTGTGTTGCCTTGCATTGGAGTTTCCTGCTTCTGGAAGTCTCATCTTCCAGCGCTCCGTCAGGTCTTCGTTCTTCGTTGGAGCTCCATGTCTCGTCTTGCTTCCTGAGTCTTTGTTGCTTCCTGAGGTTTCCTGATGTTCCATGTCTTCATGTTCTGAGGTTCCTAGTCCAGGCTTCCTGATGTTTCACTTCCTATTGTTCTAGGCTTCCTGATGTTTCACTTCCTGATGTTCTGAGGTTCCGCTCCTCCTTCACTCATTCTGAGTCCTCCGGACCCTCCAGCTTCTGTGGTTCTCCAGATGACACCTTGCCTCATCATTGGAGTCACATCCCAGCTGGATTCCCTTCTTGTGTTTCCGAGTCCTCTTGACCCTTCAGCTCCTGTGGTTCTCCAGATGACACCTAGCCTCGTCATTGGAGTTTTGTCTCAGCTGGATTCCCTTCCTGCGCTTGTCCGCTCTCCACGTGGTCCGTGTCCAGCCTCTTCAGGTTGTGTAGGGCATGCAATGGGACAGAGCGGTCCGCAACCAGCCCATTGGGTCCACCCATGTAGGTGGGCTGTGTAGGGCGCCCTGAGAGACAGTGCCAATGTCTGAACCTTCCAAGCTTCTCATCTCGTCCAGACTCTTCCAAGTTCCTCGTCTCGTCTAGAGTCTTCCAAGTTCCTGGTCCAAATCCAGAGTCTTCTCGTCTCGTCTTGAGTCTTCTGTGTCACAAGGCCTCCATCTGCCCTCACCCTCAGTCTGGCCTGCTGCTTCTTGCAGCAGGTCCAAAAGGGCTGGGAATGGTCGGAGGACTGTTCAATATCCAACATTGCATTGTTGGCCTTCCAGAAGCATGCAGGTCCAGCAGAGGGTCAGACTTTGTCTTCGCCCATGCTGGGACACGCCTCGCCAACCCTCGGTGTGGTCTTGGATTCGTCTGGAGTCATGCCGAGACTCAAGGGCACACAATCCCCTCAAGTTGCGATCACTCTCCCAGCACTCCTAACATAACACCATTCATTGTTGGATATTACTGGGGGTTCTTTTTATCCAGAAACTGAGAAACCCATTTTGTTAGTTTCCTTCATCTTGGAACCTGGTAGAAATTTAATATTGAAAACATCTCTTTGGAAAATGGAGTCTACATTTTTGTGTGCTAAGATTATCCTGAATCCTGACATTTCCTGGGATACACAAGAATGAAAGAAGAAGTTTTTGGCCTTGCATCAACATGTGGCATGTCTGGGAGCTGAATTTGCATTGAGATACTTTGTCAAGTGCAGATTTAAGTCTAAAGGCAGGGATGGTAACTTTCAAACTGGGGTGCAGGTGCATATTTGCACATATATATGCACATATATATGCGTGCACATATATATGCGTGCATGTCATAAAATAGTCTGGCAATGCGCACATAGTCTGGCAATGCGCACATCAGCATGCAAATCCCGCTTCTGCACCCAAGCCATTCCCACTTTATTAATTCATCCACCAGTTTGCCCAGTCCTCTAATCCTCCCCTGGTTTGATAGCCAACACTCCCTCCAGTTACCCAAGGCCCTTTAAACCCCTGCAAAAATGGCTCGATCCTTTTATTTTATGACTTACACATCATCCTGTTGGTGTTTGAGGTAGTTGTGGGTGGATCCTTGGGCCGGTGGCAGATGACCACGCCCCTGGGGAAAGATCCCAAGAGGGACCACCGATCAGGCTGAGTATGGAGACAGACACACACTAGTTCTTTTATTAAACAATATATTGAACCACCAGAAGTAGCAGTAGTGAGCTGTAGTGCCCAGTTGGGCTGTAGTCCCTCAGATACTGGAACAGTGATCCTGGATAACTAAGCTGTAGAGAAACTGAATATAGTGAGTAGGCAAGGTATGCAGAGTTTAGGAACAGAACCTTGATGGTAACACTCACACAATGGTCTCTTAGAAGCAGCCCAGGAGCTGGAATGAAGTAGGCCCTCGAGGAGCGAGTACCTGGTTTCAGGGAACGCTCTGAGAGAGAGAAGGAACTCACTGAATGTTGTAGGCAGCGATGACTTCCTGGCAGAAGTGATATTCAGTAGCAAGTCCAGAGACAAGGCCCTCGAGGAGCGAGTACCGGTTCCAGACTGTGATCTGAAAAGCAAAGAGAAAGCGAGGCCCCCGAGGAGCGGGTACCCCTGGTAAGTCCGTGGAGGCAGAGTAGCTTAGGTAGAGTAAACCTTGCTAACTCCTTGCTAACTCAACTTGTTAGCAATTTCCGAGACCTTAAATATCCGGTGTGGATGACATCACCTCAGGGGGACGCCCCTGAGGTTCGTGCCATTGCTGGTACTTCAGTCGGGGCCGTGCCGCGTGCATGCCCCTAGGCTCCGAGGAAACATGGTAGAGTGCAGCATCTAGCCGGTCCGAGGACACCGGAGGAGAACGACATGAGGATGCCGCGGCAGCCAAACATTCAACAGGCAAAGAGGGAGTTGCCAAAGCGGTAAAGTGGGCATAGTGGAGACGTTGGGCAGCGACGGTCGCAACACATCCATAGCAGACATAAAGTTACGCAGCAGGGGACCTGAGCGCGCAATGGTGCACATAAGTTCTTACGTGTGCATCTCTTGGCCAGGCCCTGAAGTGCCCACATCCCATCCAGATCGTGCCCATGTCCCACCCCTGTTTGGAAATTTTTGAGATGTATGCACCGCGGCATACGTACCTGGGTGCTTCTTAAAATACGGTCAAGGTGTGCTAGCCTGACTTATTGCACATCCCCTGATTGATGAATGCACTGGGCTTTTTAAAATTCATCTTAAATTATTTTGGGGGGATCCAGATCAACTTGTAGCTGTGAATGCAGACGTTTCTGGAGCAGTGACTGCTTAGGTTTTGGTAGATAGTTGAGCTTGGCTCACTTTCCATATACTTCAGTTTTGTTTTCTCTTTCTCATTAAAAAGCATATAATTATTTCTGTTCTTACCCTCTTCTTTTGTCCTTTTCATATTCTTGGTGACCTTAACAGGTATTAGAGAGTATAGCTCCCAATTATATAATAAAAATATGGCACTCAGATTAGGAACTTGAATGTGTGTAATTCTGAAGACTGCTCCTTCAAAAGGATATAAATCAGGTGGAATCAATCCAGAGGTGCCTGCAAAAATGGTCAATGATTTTTGTTCTAAAGCATACGAGGAGAGATTTAAAGATCTAAACACGAACACCTTAGAGGAAAGGCAGGATAGGGAAGATATGAAAGAAAGATTTAAATACCTCCAAGGTACTGATGCACAGGAAGCAGGTCTCTTTCAATGGAAAGGACTCTCTGGAATGAAGAATGAAAGAGAATAGACTCAGGAGCAATCTGAGGAAATATTTCTTTACGGAGAGGGTGGTGGATGCATAGAACAACCTCCCAGAGGAAGTGGTAGAAACAAGGACAGTATCTGAATGCAAGGAAGCATGGGACAAGCACAGGGGATCTCTGTGGGAGTGGTAGGGATTGTAGAGCTCAGTAGTTGGTTTGGATGGACAGACAAGACAGACTGCGTGGTCTTTTTCTGCTGTCACATATCTTTATTTCTATATTTCTATAAATGAAAGTGATTTACTCACCCATTTAACTGATATAATAATTTAGATTACAAATAATTAGTATTTGCAATTTTATTGTGCATTTAATTTAGGCCTAGATTTATAAAAACACAGCGGCAGCGTGAATCCCGCGGTAACGGGGGGCGGGGGGTGAAGCGGGGGACTTCCGGCGTCACGCCGAATAACTACACCATAAAAGGTGTAGTTATTCGGCGCGAAACTGGCAGCAATAAAGAAGCGTATCTTTCGCTGTCGGCGAAGTCTTCGCGGCATCAGCCCCGGTGCTGCCCCGACTCCTCCTCTTCCGGGGCTGACGCCGCCCCAACTCCACCCCGATCTTGGTATTGCATGCGATAAGGGACTTTTTGCGTGCGAAGCGTCCCTTATCGCGTGCGATCCGCATAGAAAATGACCCCCTTAATTAGATTGTCAGCATTTTTCACATTGCAATAGTTCATTAATATTCTGCAGCCATCTCTGGGGTGGAAGATCTGGAAGTACGTTTCCTTTAAAGAGGAGAGTGGAATGGATGCAATACTGCCATTACTTCCTAATTACAGTAGGTAGATCTGAGGTACATGGATATAAAGTAACTTGCATAAGGTCAAAGAGATTCAGTGACCAATCAAGATTAAGATTGGGACAGAAGGAAATAATGCAACACACTTGCGCCCATTCAGTCAGCCATTTGCAGAGGGAAGTCTATAAACTCATAAAACATGGTTTCTCCAGGCTGATGGTTCAGTGCTTTCACTACTCTACCACAATCTTCTCAAACCACTCAGCTTTCTAGACCCTGCCTCTTGCAAGTGTGTGCAAAGTAGCCCTTAGGATGCAAAGCACACACTCCTCAGCATCCCAGAGAAAGGATGAAACAATTAAACCTGCCCTGTCTCCCCTTTCCACAGAACACAAAATATTAGTATAAAATCCTAGTTACCTGCATAGCCTATATAATATTCTAGCAATCAAATCAACAAACACCCAGGGAAGGAAGAGGCCGTAAGGATCCAAGACAAATCTTCCCATTATCTACTGTGTTTATCCCAGGCTTTCTTGAATTCTGTTACTGCAATATAATATTGCCATGATATAATATTAGGGACAGGTTGCACAGCACAATGCACTGTAGCTAATCTTAGTAGCAACAAAAAAGTACTAAATCTTAAAGAGAGAGGCAAACCAGGGTATATAGCATAAATATAAAATGTTATATAATACTCTACTACTCTACTACTGTACCGTATTATAATGTGGCAGTAATGTAATATAGTTGCTTTCTTTCTTTCTCTCTTAACGTTAACTCTATCCCTCACTAAACTCTGCTTCTCTTTTTCGACATCCCGTTCCTTGGAATTTACCTTGTTAGATGTAACTATTATTTTCCTCCTACTGATGTTAATTGTTACCCCTGTTATAATGTAAACCGATGTGATATCCATTTGAACGTCGGTATATAAAAGTTTTAAATAAAATAAATAAACATGCAGGTTCATGCATGTCACTATATAAATAGATGGTAACTTTGATAGCAGTGCGCGGGCGCACATGTATGCACGTACGATAACATATGCATGGATATGCATGCATGGTATAAAATAGGCTGTGTGTGCGTACATGTGAGCACAATTTTATATAGACAAGTGCATGCAAAGTGGGGGAATTTTAGTAGACATGTGTGCCAATGCATTTACCAGTTTCCCCAGTTCATTCACAGTTTTACCTCCCCCCCTAGTTATTTGGCTTCTCTCCTGTTAGCCTAACCCTTAAAACCCCGCTGATTAGCCTTGTTGTTTTTGTGTTAGGACTTACTTGCCATCCATAGCAGAAGTAAAGTTATGCAGTAGGGGACCTCAGTGCGTGCTTGTGCACATAATTATTTACACGCTGGTTTCATTCATAAATCCTGAAACGCCCATGCCCCTCCCAATTTATGCACATGCCTTGCCCCTTTTTCAGGAAAAAGGTTTTGTGCATATACCGGGAGATACGCGTGTACGCAGGCGCCTTTTAGAATCCACTTAGCATGCACAGGCCCAACTTCAGTGCATATCTCCCGGGTTTGGCGAGTGCAGAGCTTTTAAAATTTGCTCCATAAGACACAGCCAAATCAGCACCTTGGACAACAACCAGAATTCTCCTGGTTTCTGGTGTAGGGCTTTGATCAGCACCTGGGACAGGGATTAGCTTTGTCACAGAGTGGTGGTCTGATCAGTACCATGGACAGGTACCATCTTTGGCATCCTGTGGGGCCGATGCAATATTATTCATGGAAAGCGGGCGCTGACTTTTCAGCGCCCGCTTTCTTAAGGCACACATGGCGTCCACAAGGGGGGCACCATGCAATACGCAAATTAGGGGGTCGCGCTAGTTTATTGGCGTCGGTTTTCATTACTGCAGCCGGCCGGTTATGAAAACCGACGCCGAGCATATCGGCTTCGGTCTTCAAAGCAGCCAGCAGGGATTATTTTTTTCTTTTTTTTTTTTACTTTTAAAAAAGTACAGAAAAGCAGTTTTTTCTGCTTTTCTGTACTTTTTTTCGGTGTGCTCAGCTATTAACGCCTGCGCCAGGCAGGCGTTAATAGCTGAGCGATAAATGTGCATCTGAGATGCACATTTATTTTTTTGCATTTGGAGTGAATGAGTAATAGCCTCATTCACATGCATTTGCATGTGATGAGCGCTAACTCATTCACTCTGCGTCGGATGTGCGTTAAATAGGCGCTAATCCCCCTATTGCATTAGGGGGTGGATTAGCCCCTATTTAACCTGCGTCGAACAGCAGGTTAAACAGTGCACTCTGCTGAGCACACTGTATTGCATCGGCCCCTGTGTGTGCTTTTAGACACCTTCCTGAAACTAGAGGCTGTTCAAGTGGCAGACTGACTCCACTGGTAAGAATCCACCTCTTACTAGGAAAAATAAGTTCTAAGCAACTCACCCAGAAACATCAAGAGCCTTGGATTTTCTTTATCTTTTAATTTTCATTCCTGCAGAGGAATAGACATGGTGAAAGCTGGGATAGCTACATAAAGCCTAACTTTAAAAATACCATGCATTGTACCTGTTGCAATACTCTTCACCCCAGCTAATCTCTGGATTTCCTTTCAGTTCTGCACAACTAGAGATTCTCTGTTTATCCCAGGTTTTCTTAAATTCTTTCACTAATTTGACCTCCACAACCTCCCCTGAAAGGCTGTTCTGAGCTGATACTGAGGGAGTACAGAGAGCAGAAGGCAATTTTGCTGGTGGCTGAAGAGGATTGGTAACTATTGCTTTGCTGGCTAATTTGGGGGGACAGAAGAGATTGTGGGTAAATTAATCTTTAATGTGTGTTCATGATCTAAAAAAGAAGGTTAGGCAACTTTTAAATGTCTTTCTTTCCCTCCCACCTACCCCCTAAGCACATTATTATAAACTCTTATCCCAATTAAGAGTATAAGTGATGTTTTCACATCAAGAATCAATCAGGGATTTAGATAAAACAAGGGAATGACCCAAACCCTTATCAATAGATTAATTATTATCCCTTATAATGGGGTTGCTTGGCCTAAATCTGACAAGCTTGCCTGGAGATATATTCAGAAGGTAGGCCTCGCTGGACTCGGCATCCTCACCACTGAACCTTGCATCACATGAGTGTACATGTGTAGGAAAGGAAAAAGGAAATAACAGATGTACATGTTCTGTGGTGAGGGAGTTAGAGTCACAAGGGAAAGCCAGCTGCTTTCTCCCCCTGGACCATGTTTTGGAAGTCGCACTCAATCTCTCAAAACGTGCTTTCGGATGTACAGGCAAAAAAGGTTATAATTAACAGAGCCATGTGAAGGAAAGGGGAGAGGGACAGACAAAAGAGAAAGAATCCTGAACCTTCAGTCGCCCTCCTAATAATTGTTAGAAAAAGTATTTTTATACTACATTATTGTACGTATTGCCTTTGCTATATCTCTGTTATTTCCCTTGCTCTAGGACTATCTGGAGTATAATAATTAGTAATAAAAAAAAAACTTGCTTATCCTTCAAACTATAGCTGTGCTGATTCAAGATGTGAGTGTGTGACTGTGGAATGGTGCTTTGTGAAGCACCGGGCTTCCTAGACTTTTAGTCAATGTGATCCCATTATAGTACTTGAAAATTTACATGACCTCCAGAGGATGACCAAAACAAATTAGCAGGGGTGTGGTTCCCCTTCATTAGAACATAAGAACATAAGAAATTGCCACAAGGGTCCATCAAGGGTCCATCAAGCCCAGCATCCTGTTTCCAACACAGTGGCCAATCCAGGCTACAAGTACCTGGCAAGTACCCAAAAACTAAGTCTATCAGATGCTACCTAGACTCCCTCCTTCTTCCTATCTCCTCTCCTCTCCTCTCCTCCCCACCCCCTAAACCCTACCTTTCTTTTTTTTTGTTTTATAACTTACTTCAAATCCCGAGCTGAAGTAAATTGCGCACGCTGGCCAGCTGCCAACGCACGAGTCTTTGGGACAGCGTTCAATGGCGCTGTCCTGGCCTGCCCCCACCCCCACCCCACCCCTCTCTGCCCAGACCCCACCCCCTGGCCCGCCCCTTTGAAAAGGCCCGGCACTTGTGCACGTACCGGGGCTTACACGTGTGGCCGGGCCTCTTTGACAAATTCGAGTGGTGCATGCAAGGCCCAGCCATGCACATAGACCCCGGATTTTACGAGCGCAGGCCTTTTAAAATCCGGCCGTTAATGTTTACTTTCCCGAGGACTTTTACTGAACTTAGTGCTTTATTCACCCATCGATACTACTACTACCACTTAACATTTCTTTAACGCTACACAACATACGCAGCGTATGATCCTGGTTTAAAACTCTCCTTGGTAGTTTTGCCTGTCTATTTGGTAAGATACTGCACTTTTTCTTTGACAAGTTGACCCCTTCTCTGTTCAGCAATCCTTGGAATATCATTCCACGGTCCAGGAACCTGACACCATCTATGCAGTCACTCTTTCATCTCCAAGATACAACCTTCACTCCACTCTCACCCTCATGATCATCCAGCTGATCCTCTCTCTCAACCTTCACCCCCTCCAGAGCACCTACTCTCTAAACCTCCACCCCCACCCCACCCCCAGCTGATCCCCTCTTACATCTGCCAGCTCCTCTTATCTTCCCAGCCCTTTACACATCCCTAGCTGATCTTCTTTCACCCACAAACCCTTCTTATAACTCCCAACTGATCTTCTGACATCCCCTCCCTGTCACCCCATCCTCCATTCTATTCCATTCTCACTCTCAACCCCCCCATCCCTTGTCCATCACCTCCCTGCCTCACCTCCTCCGCTCCAACCCGTCTCTCACATCCCCCCCCCCCACAGCTGATCCCCTCTCACTCTCCAGCAGCTCTTTTATATCCTCCAGTCAATCTTCTTTCATTGCCCCTCCCTCACCCTCCATAGCCAATCCCTCTTCAGCTGATCCAACCGTCAAACCTCTTCTGTTTCTGTTTCCCGCCCTTCAAACAGATCTTTCTCTAAACATCCTGCTGAGCCAGGGCCAGCTGCAACATTTTTCTTGGGTCCTAGGCTGAAGGTGGATGTCAACTGGTGGGATGAGAGGGATGCTGATGATAGGAGCAACAGATTTTTCTCTTGGACAGGTTCAGGTGGCAGGTGTGGGGAGAGATGCAGTGGCTTATCTTCCCCAGCCCATGCACGTTCAGCCATCCCCTTCTCTCCCTTCATGGCTAGTCCTAAGCCTGACAGTAAACTGCAAGCTGCAGAGGAATTAGGAATGAATGTTGGCATGGGGACCTGTGAGCCATTGCAAGCTCACAGGCCCTGAATGACTCCAGACCCTCCTTGTGCAAGACCTTCCTGTTGTCACAGAAACTTATGAAAGATTGGGGGGGGGGGGGGCACTGCAGGGAGTGTGAGTGCGTGCTCTCGGGCCCCGGCGCCGCCTTCCACCGCTACTGCTGCTGCTTCTGGAGCCTGAAGAAGATCCCTGACATTTGAGGACTTGTGACCACCCCCTCAGCTGAAGGTTTTGTGACCCCGTTTGGGAAGCCCTGGTGTAGCAGATCCTGTCAGGAAGGGAGCCTGCAGGATACTGGCTTCATTAGTGTTTCAGGGCAGTGGATATGGGTCTTACCACACCCACAGAGTGACCTGCAGCAAATTTGGTGCTGCAGGCAGTCAGGCAGGATTTCAGTGTTGTTATTGAAATTATAGGCCATTGCCGATTTTCTTCTCTCTCTCTCTCTCCTTTTCCTCAGTATTTCTGAATCTTCTTGCTAATACTTCTTTCTTTCTTTTCTTTCCTTTTTTATCAGCTGAACTCTCTTTCTTTCTCTTGAAACCAGCAAAGTTGATTAACTGTTCATTTTCTTTTTTATGCTGGTGAGGAATCTCTCTCTCTCTGTCTCTGAATTGTACAGTTTGAAAGTCATTTGTAAGTTTGCTTCAGCCGAAAGGGTTTTTACTCCAGGAGGAGAAGATGGGGAGTGATGTTCATCCTTTGTGGTATCAGTCTTTGTTCTGTTGTGTGTTGTTTCATCTAACAAATTGGGTTAAGCAGTCATTCAGGCTCAGAATCTGGCTTCAGGCCATCTTATTCTGTTTGTCTATTGTTTGCTTTCATTTTTTTATTTCTTGAGAGTGTTCATACATTTTGCTTTATTAAGCCAACTAAGTCATTTGCAAATTTAAGACATGCAGCCATCACAAGGGTGCATTGGCATTCTGGGCACAAAGTCAACTTTTTCTAGGTCTAAATTGAATAATTCTTTTGAGATGTCTTTTTGTGCTGCCATTAGAACAATGGGAATGGGTGAAAAAAAATTGGAGTTCCTATTTTATTGGCTGTTTTCTTTGATTTAGTGTTATAAAGGTAACAGTTGTGTGCACTATTCAGTACTTGTCCAAGAATACTTCTTGGTTCCATTTTATTTTCAATAATTATTGTTGCTATGAGGTGGAAAAAGACACACTTTTTCCCCTTTTTGTTCCTCCTATCTTTGCTTGCATTGGTCTGTCCTTTTTATAAAAAACAGAGATATCCTTCCTGCTGTCTTTCTATTGTAATGCAGTTCCTAGGAATGTAGATGTTCAAACTATCTTGTGCATGCCTACAATATAAGGAGGATTAGCAGAGCAGATGTGTTTAAAGCGGTCTAAATAAAAAGCTATTTATCCCCTTCTGTGTGAATTAATAAAAGTAACTTATTGGCAGATAAATAGGACAGAAAGTAGATATTTCCTGCCTTATTTGTTCAGAAAAAAAAAGAAAGAATTTATGTTTTAATTGGCTAAGCTGTTTGTAGATGTTTTACCTTGTAATTTGATTTACAAATTGAATTAACCTTTTCATGTAAGAATTTGTATTACAGAAAGAAAGGATGGCATTTATACTCCTTCTCCTAGGTGTGCTGCAAGACTTGAGAAGATTTTTTTTCCCTGCCCTTGTTTAAAGAAAGAGAATTTATCTCAACACCTTTTTTTTTTTTTTTGCTTATCTGAACAGATCTATGAAGTCTTTCATTCTGATTTTGTTATTACTTTTATTTCCTCACAAGTAATTTTGCATTTTTATTTTGAACTATTTTTTCTTTCTTTCTTTCCCTTCTTCACTGTTTTTTTTGGGGGGGACAGGCAGTTATACATACCAGAGTGCTGAAAGATCTGAGAAATTAAATTGCAGACCTGCTATTGGAAATTTGTAAACTATCAGTAACAGTCTATGGTACCTGAAGACTGGAGATGGCCAATGTAACACCAATTTTTAAAATGGGATCAAGGGGTGATCCAGGAAACTTCAGACCAATGAGTCTGACATCTGTGCCAGGCAAAATGGTAGAAACTATCATGAAGGACAAAATTGCTGAACATATCGATAAGCATAGTTTAATGGGACAAAGCCAACATGGATTTAGCCAAATGAAGTCATGCCTTACAAATTTGCTACATTGTTTGGAGGGCGTATATTAACATATGGATAAAGGTGAGCCAGTTGATTTAGGGTATCTGGATTTCCAGACAGCTCTTGACAAAGTCCCTCATGAGACAATTCTTAGGAAATTAAAATATCATAGCATAGGGGGCAGTGTCCTATTGTGGACTGCCAACTGGTTAAAAGATAGAAAACAGAGAGTAGTGTTAAATGGTAAATTTTCCCAATGGATAAAGGTGAATAGTGGAGTGCCCCAGGAATCTGTTCTGGGTCTGCTGCTTTTTAATATATTTATAAATGACCTGGAAATGGGAACAACAAGTGAGGTGATCAAATTTGCCAATGACACAAAATTATTCAAAATTGTTAAATTACAAGAGAATTATGAGAAATTGCAAGAGGACATTGCTAAACTGGGAGACTGGGCATGCAAATGGAAAATTAAATTTAATGTGGACAAGTGCAAAATGATGAACTTAGGGAACCGTAACCCAAATTATGACTACACAATGCAAAGTTCCACATTAGGAGTCACCACTCAGGCAAAGGATCCGGGTGTCATCATTGAAAATACATTGAAATCTTCTGCTCAGTGTGCAGCAGCAGGCAAGAAAGCAAATAGAATGCTAGGGATTATTAGGAGAGGAACGGAGAATAAAACAGCGAAAATCATAATGCCTCTGTATCTCTCCATGGTCAGACCTCATCTTGAGTATTATGTGCAGTTCTGGTCACCACATCTCAAAAAAGATAGAGCAGAATTAGAAAAGGTACAGAGAAGGGTGACCAAAATAATAAAGGGGATGGAACAATTCCCCTATGAAGAAAGGCTAAAGAGGTTAGGACTCTTCAGCTTGGAGAAGAGATGATTGAGTGGAATGGAACAAGAAAATGTTAATCAGTTGTTTACTCTTTTGAAAAGTACAAAGACCAGGGGGCACACAATGAAGTTACTTGTTAATACATTTAAAACTAATAAGAGAAAATATTTTTTTACTCCACACATAATTAAGCTCTGGAATTCTTGCCAGAGGACGTGGTGAAAGCTACGGGCCGGATTTTAAGAGGTACGCCCGATTTTATAACATGCGCACGCAGCCGCACGCATGTTATAAAATCCGGGGTCTGCGCACACACTTGTGCACCTTACGCGCGCCGAGACCTAGGGGAGCCCCGATGGCTTTCCTCGTTCCCTCCGCCCGGAGGACGCCGAAGATCCTCATACGCGGCTGGAGCCGCGCCTCCCTCTTCCTGTGGCCAGGAGGCCATCAGCAATGTTCCTACGTGGCCTGGAGGCCACCAACCTTACCTGGGACCTCCGTGGGAGGAAGGCCTGCATCCCCGGTCTTGCCTGAATCCTGAGGCCACCTCTGTTTCTTCTTCAGCGTCAGGAGGCCGTCTGTGTCTTCAGGGCCTGTCCTGACGCCTAATTCCAGCTTCTGCTTCAGCTCCTGCTTTCTGTACTGCAGCAGGGCCACTGTCCAGGGTCCTGCATCTCTCCTGCTTCCTCCTAGGGGGCAAGGCTGGCTCTCTCTTCAGCATTTAAAGCTACAGCGAGGGAGTGGTGCTTCACTGATGTCATCATTGGATCCACCTCTTCTCCAGTATAAAAAGCTTCAGTCTTCATTCCAGCTTTGCCTTCGCAAGGAGCAAGTTCCTCCCTGGAACTTCAAGGAGCTTCAAGGAGCTGGTCTTCTTGGACCAGCTCCTTGAACTTCAAGGAGCTGGTCTTCAAGGAGCTGGTCTTCAAGGACCAGCTCCTTGAACTTCAAGGAGCTGGTCTTCTTGGACTTCCTGCATCCTCCGTTCCTCTGGGCATTCCTGTGTTCTTCGTTGGATCCTTTGTCGTCTTGTTTCTGGTCTCTTCCTTGGACGTTCCTTGTCTTGTCATCTATTCCAGTCCTGATGTCTTCCCATCCTGATGTTCGTCCCAGCCTTGATGTCTTCCACTCCTGATGATCTTTGGCCTGGTCTTCATCTGATATCCATCCTGTCCAGATGTCCAAGGCTTTGTCGGATCCCTCCCAGCATGGTCTGCGACCAGCCAAGCTGGGTTGGTAAGGTGCGCTGCGGCCCAGTGGTCCGGCTGGGGTGTGTAGGGTGCTAGTGGGTCTTCTCCATCATCAAGCCAAGGATCTTCATGTGTTTGTATAATTCTCCGATGCTCTGGACTCCGGCTATGCTGGCTATGCCTAGCCCCTGCTGGGCAGTGCTCCAGTGGATAGCCTGCGGGTCTTTCTGGCCACTGCAGCCTCCTCCCCAGCCTTGGGTGTTAGCGCTCTATCCGGAGTCTTCTCCATCCTGAGTTTTAATGATGGTTTTAGTTGCCTTGCCTTGCCAGAGTTCATGTCTTTGTCCATGTCTGACCTTCATCCACGTCTGGATCCTCGTCTTGTCCTTCAACGTCTGAGTCCTCGTCTCATTCTTCAACGTCTGAATCCTGTCATCATCAGCATCCATTCCAAGTCCTCTGTCATCTCTGCCTCATGCCCGGCCTGCCACCTCTGCTGCTCTCTGCAGCAGGTCCGAAAGGGCTGGGAATGGTCGGAGGACTGTTCAGAGACCACCATTCCATTGGTGGCCTCCCGGAGGCGTGCAGGTCCGGTGGAGGTCCCTGGTTTCCCGGTATCCAGACTTGGACCGTCTTGCCACAAGGGCACACAGTTTATGTTCTGCGCTGGAGCGCCCCCTAGTGCTCCACTCCATCAAAGTGCAACAAAAATGAACAAACAAATTGAGGTTGAAGTATTGAAAAATGCTAAAAGATATCCTATCACATTTGAAGTCAAAGACCTTGGAGTCATGCTTGATAGTGAAATAAATTTAAAGCAATGGATAAACAATATAATCAAAGATGGTTATTTTAAACTAAATGTTTTAAAAAGATTAAGACCCCTCCTACATAGACAAGATTTTAGAACAGGTCTACAAGTGCTCATCTTCTCTAAAACTGACTATTGCAATACCTTATTATTAGGTCTACCAGCCTCCCTCAATCAGACCACGCCAACTTCTATAAAACTCAGCAGCCAGAATTTTAACCAATACCAAGAAAACTGAACATATAATTCTGATCTTAAAAGCGCTACACTGGCTACCAATCAACTACCATATTCAGTTTAAAGCACTATCCTTAATTCATAAGACCCTCTATAATGACAACATTGAATGGCTTACAGCCACATTTCACTTTCATATCCCTCAGAGATCCACCAGATCAGCGAATAATGGAACATTACCAGTTCCTCCTCCAAAATCTGCACACTTAAACACAGTAAGAGAAAGAGCATTATCTATTGCTGGACCGCAATTCTGGAACTCCCTGCTGCAAGACTTACGACTTGAAGCAAATACTAAAACCTTCAAGAAAGGACTCAACACATGGCCATTCCAACAAGCTTTTTCCTTATGCTCCTTTTTAAAATTTGTATTCTTCTTACTAATTTTAGATGCTCTTTTTAAGATTTTAATATGTTCTTACTTATTTTAAATGTTTTATTAAGTATTTTATGTATTTCATGCCTATGATTGATATTTTGAAATTCAAATATTTTTTAATTGTGCATTTGTTAATAAGTTGTACTACGAACGTCGGTATAAAACATCTAATAAATAAATAATAATAATAACAAAAAAGAAATAGATTACAAAGAAATAAACGTAGGCATCCAGAAACCTTTACCACTCATCACAGACACTCTGGCAGGACATGACCAGGTACTGCTCTCACACCCCTCAATTTCCCCAGCATCTTGCTGCAAGTCCAGAGTTTTAGTAGGGGAAGTCAGGTACCAGATGATGATGTCAGACGCTGGCCAGAGCTCATTGCAGGCAGCTCCCTAAATGCTCTAGCAGGGCAGTACCAGGTACCATTCTCATAACCTTCAATCTTCCTCCCGCAAAGATTTTAATGCTTTCCTGGAATAAATGAATGACAAATTGTTATGTTTTTGTAAGAATGTGAACCCTGGGCCGAGGTGAGAGGTGTCTCTGCCCACAGGAAGGAGCCCTGTGGGCCTCACCATTGGTAGGCGCGGTCTCAGTGGTGTAGGACACAGCTAAAGATGGAGACTTTATTATGAAGGAAGGAAAGCAGAGCCCGCAGAGTGGGAGATGTAATAAAAAGTACAGTTCTGAGCAGAGGGATATACCCAGGGTGATGCCTCCAATGAGAGGATCTGGTAGTGGCCCACGGAGCGGGGTACACCAGGAAATCCTTTCTGAAGTGTAGCAATACCTCAGACATGTAGATCCGGTAGTGGCCCGCAGAGCGGGGTACACCGAGGATGTCTGTTCAGAAGTGATGATGATGAGGAAGTCTGAGGTGCAGGAACTCGAAGAAGATCCTGTAGTGGATGAGGCACCAACCTGCAGCACAGGTATACTGGAGCGACTCCTACTGAGGAAGACACGGTAGTGGCCCAAGGCACGGGGTACACCGCAGAGAATCTTCAGTAGGGAAAATGTCGTAAAGGTTTGTAGTAAAGTACTCACAGGAGGTGGTTCCAGGAGAGTGTTCTGAGAAGCAGGATAGGCAGTAGTCCAAGGCAGGAAGGTCCTCCGAGGAGCGGATAGCCAGGAACGCGGAAGGGCCCCCGAGGAGCGGGTACCCAGAGCGTTCAAATGTCAAGTAAGGAACTGGAACCGGAAGTCCAAGAATAGAGTGGATTCAGCAACGAGAGAACTCCTTGCTAACTCATTGAAGCATAGGGCCAGTCATCTTAAGTACTGTAGCGGGTTGATGTCATCCAGAAGGGACACCCCCGAGGATCCCGCCATGACGTGTACAAAGGTGGCCCTTGCGCACATGACTAAGTGATTCCAGAAACAAGATGGCGGTCAGGAGTGTCCACACCATCCCGGGGATGCCGGGCCGGTCGGCAGTGGCTAGCGGAGCCGTCATTCCTCCCAGAATCGACAATACAGCAAAGAAAGAGGTGAACCTGGGTGGTTGCAGCTGTCTGCAACCGACGGGCGTAACACAAATTGTACATATTTGCTACACAATTTGGAAAAATTGTTTTGTTTTCTATTGCTCAGAAATTTATTTTGAATTTCTGAAATATATATACTCATTATCAGGTGAATTTTCAAAAGGATTTGTATGCGTAAATGTAACTACTATTATAGCAATTTTTAAAAGATATTTGAACGTGTAAAGTGCACTTACGTGAGCAAATCCTATGGACAATTCAATGGCTTTGCTTATATTGTAGTAATTTTCAAGAGCCCACTTACTTGAGTAAAGTGCATTTACTCGCGTAAAATTCAGTTTTACACATGTAAATGCTTTTTAAAATCAGGCCTTATTCTATCAATGCTACATAGTATCTTGGCTTTCACACGGCTATGACTTCCTTATTATGACATATTTTCTTCTTGCTCACACAACAAAGTGTAACACTCTAGAGAGGGAAATAGTCTTATAGCTATTTACCACCAACACATATCAAAGACTAGACTAGAGACAATATCATAGGCGTTTGCTCACGGTAAACTTTTAATCCGCTGTCTCTCGCCCGCAATGGGCCGCAGGCAGTAGTCAGCCTGTGAGCTCAAAGGTTTTTAATCATCTATTGTCTCATGTCTACCCACCCAACACTCCAAAAGATTTTTATTAGTAATTTTATATATGAACCATTAAAGTGCAATTTTTAAAACAACTTTTTTTGTCATTAAACTGGCTGATAACCCACAGATATTAATCAAAAAATACTTAGCCACAAAGTGGTCAATCAAGCATCGGGAATAATTGACCACAATCAAGCATCGGGAATAATTGACCACAATCAAGCATCGGGAATAATTGACCACTTTGTGGCTAAGTATTTTTTGATTAATATCTGTGGGTTATCAGCCGGTTTAATGACAAAAAAAGTTGTTTTAAAAATTGCACTTTAATGGTTCATATATAAAATTACTAATAAAAATCTTTTGGAGTGTTGGGTGGGTAGACATGAGACAATAGATGATTAAAAACCTTTGAGCTCACAGGCTGACTACTGCCTGCGGCCCATTGCGGCCGAGAGACAGCGGATTAAAAGTTTACCGTGAGCAAACGCCTATGATATTGTCTCTAGTCTAGTCTTTGATATGTGTTGGTGGTAAATAGCTATAAGACTATTTCCCTCTCCAGAGTGTTACACTTTGTTGTGTGAGTAACTATTTGAGAGGTGTTCGCTTCTGTTTAGTGATTAAGTATCAATATTTTCTTCTTGTACATTGTTGCCTTCCCTGTGTTGCTGGTTGGGTCATCTTGACATCTGAATGCTATTCCTTTTATCACATGCCATCCGGATGCCAAGAATGGGGAAATAGGTATGTAAGATACACTTGAGTTTAACTGCTCTAAATTCAAACAAAATATAATAAAGCAGGGAATGAAGTGCTAGTGGGAAATGCTGACAAGCAAGGGACCTGAGACCAGAACTCAGCAAAGACTGGAAAGACACCTAAATAACTGCAGATGTACAATTCAGGAAAGTACTATGGACTTTTATAAAACAAGATATGATGACCAAAGAGGGCTTGATGCTGAGCTGAGCCAATGAGAGCTTTACCATGAACTATGACAAGCTGGGCATCCCCTGAAAGTCAGATGACAACCATTAGCACAAAGCTCAAACCAGGAAGATTACAACAGATGAGAGGAAATGCCGAGAATTGCCACAGAAAGTCCCGGCAGCATGGAGACATGCCCTGTAAAGACTTCAATTCAGCCAAACTTCTGGAGCAACCAGACTTCAAGTGAAATAAAGCTTAGATGGAGAAAGCTTAGATGGGGATTAGATATTCTTATTTGGGATTACATGGCCAGCTGTACAGCATGAGACATGAATATGATGAATTAGCCTTTCTTACAAATATAGCAGTTGCCCCAGTCTTCAATAATTTGCCAGTACTTAGGATGCCATTGTTTAATGCATTAATGTACCAAACAAGTTATTCACATTTCTTTGAATATCACAAACATTGACACAACCATAGATTAGGAAACCTTTCATCCAGCAGGTGTCAGTGTGAATCCTCTGGGACCAAGGGCTGGAATGTGATGGGAATGTTACGATTTAGTTAGTGGACCCTTTGGCCGAGGTGAGAGGTGGTACTGCCCACGGGGAGGAACCCCACTGAGCCTCACCATCAGGAGGCAAGGTCTGGACAGCTGGATGCGCAGAGCAGCAGTAACTGGAGATAGTGGAGAGAGGGAGAGAGGGAGAGACAGGGTACCATTGAATAATTATTCCGGTAGTGGTCCGCAGAGCAGGGTACACCGACGAGGGTTCCTCTGTAGAAGTATTCCGATAATGGTCCGCAGAGTGGGGTACACCGACGAGGATTCCTCAGTAGAAATAGAAGAAATTCCGAAGGAAGCCCCGAGGGGCAGGGAGAGACAGTCCAGGCGCAGGGCCCTCTGAGAAGCGGATAGCCAGAGAGAAGGAAAGGGCCCCTGAGGAGCAGGAACCCTAGGAGTCTAGGTCCAAGAAGTAGGAGCTGGAATGAAATCCAAAGCGAGAGGAGGATTCGGCAAAGAAGAGAACTCGTTGCCAAGACAATGAGTAGGAAGCAGGAAGGAGTTTAAATAGCCCCCCCCCCCCCCGTTGTGGCATCATCAACAGGGCCGGCCCAGGGTTCTCGCCATGGGCCCTTTAAATAGTATGCTGTTGGTGCGCGCATGCCTATGGAGGTACAGGGGACGGACCTTAGCACAGCAGCAGCACTCCTGCCATGAGTCAAGGCCTCTTGCCCGCAGGGTAGGCCGCAAAGCGGGGCGGCATCCTGCGAGCCCCTCCAATGGCCCGCGGCAGAGCTGGGAGTCAGCCCAGCAGGACGGTGAGTGGTCGGCCGCGGTATCCGTGGCCAACCCGCGTAACAGGGAATGCTTGGCTTAATTCTAACAAGCTTGGCTTAGGATGTATTTGGGAGGTTGGCCTCATTGGACTCAGCATTCTCATCCCTGACCCTTACATCATGTGACTGACAACAAGAAGCCTGTCTTCAAGAGCCTGTAGTGCCTTTTCTGTCATCGACGTCTTGTTTTGGAAATCACTACTGGAGGAATTAAAAATTAAAAATGATAACAGATCTAAAATTGTTATGAAAGAGATTGAAGGCATTTTTGTTTAGAAAAGCTTTTCACAATTGTGATTAATCTTACTATGTTTTATTTGTTTTGTTTTAATTTATTTTAATGTTACGTGATAGAATTGTATTATTGTGCTGACATGTTTTAATCTGTACTGCTCTTAGCATGCACTCATTGGGGCAGATTTTCAAAGGGTTACGTGCGTATATTACTCGCGTAACCCCGAAAACCCGCTCCTGCGCACACCGAACCTATTTTGCATAGGCTCAGTGATGCGCACAAGCCCCGGGACGCGTGTATGTCACGGGGCTTTGAAAACGGGGAGGTCCGGGGGCGGGGCAGGGGAGGGTCAGAGCCTCCAGGCACAGTGGTAGATAATCATACATTTTGATGCTGGACTGCTGTCTGCATCTTAATATTGTTGAGTTCTTAGTTAATTATTATTAAAAAAATTAAAGTTTCTAAGGGAGTAGTTTAAGCATCACTACTCCCTTAGCATGAGCGCGCATGCCTCGCTTCCTCTCTTAAAGGGCCAGTGACGGGAAAATGCCCGCGGTCCGTCCGATGAAGTCAGACCTGGGGCCTATTTAGCTTTGAGCCCTGCAACCACCTGACACCTCAGCCACAGGTCAAACTCTGCTGGAGCTGCTGGTTGCCGTGTTCCTGACTCCATGTTCCTGACTCTGTTCCCAGCTCCGCGTCTTTTGGATTGTCTTCTGGTTTCTGACCCTTGGTACGTTCTCCGGATTCCGCATGTCTGCCGCCTGCCCTGACTCCTGGACTGCCGCTTGGACTTTGCTTGTTTGCCGCCTGCCCTGATCTTTGGAATGCTGTATCTTTGGCCTACTTACTTCCTCTTTTCTCTGCATTCAGTAGGAGTAGTTTTGCTTAAATCACGATTCCCAGGGGAGAAATGACAGGACAGCCAAATGTACCAGGACACTTCTCCGTTACTGTATCATAGGTTCTGGCCTTACATCGGCAAAACTAGTCCTACTGAATGCAGAGAAAAGAGGGTGTTAGTAGGCCAAAGGTACAAAAATAGATACCAGTAGAAGGTCAGAATAACAGGTGTGAAGACTACAGCTAAAAACCTATAGCTAGAACGGAGGGGGGCAGAAACGGAAGCCTTTACTCAGAAGGGGCAAATAGGAGGGGAAAGCAGAGAGCAAAGAGCAGTTTTATAATTCAATAGACTTCCAGCACACACCCGGATTCCATAACCATGTTTGTGCCTACACCTGCAGAATATGTAAACTCTGAAGAGGCTCAAAGGAGGCTAACCAAAAATAAATGCTATTATGGACTGTCTTCTTCAATCACAGGAAGTGTTGTGATGCATACACAGGTGTCCTCTGCCCTGCCAAGTTTCCTTTTAGTCTTTATGTCCATCTACTGACAGTCTCTGTGTTATAAAATGGAGGACTGTATCACATAATGGAAGTATCACTCACTGCGGTACACAGTACACAATGGTGACAGTATCCTTTCTTATTCATATCATATCCTGAAGGTCTATAAAGGCTTTTGGACTCCCAAGGAAAATTCATTTATAAAAGTAGAGAAGGTTTACTCCTGCATGTATATCAGATAAGCAGGAATAAACACTAGCCAGGGACGTGTTGTTATTTTATCGCGGCCGACCAGCTTCTCAGTCAGCCGCGATAAAATATTTGCATCAAATTGCTTGGCAATGACCTTCTTTGCATGCATTTGCAGCATGCAAATTGCACGCAAAGAAGCTCATTGTAATAGAGGAGGGCATCTGGGTGGAGACATGCAAAATATATGCAGTATATTGTGCATTAGAGCCTACTATCCTGCCATAAGGCCCTCACGCAATTTGATGAACGACACTGTTAGTTGGGATATTCAAAGGCGCAGCTACTCTACTGAATAAACAGTACCTGGCTATCTAATAGTTAATGGATAAGTTTCTCTGGCTAACTTTAGACCTGAACAATAGCAGGTCTAACTTATTCAGCTAACGTAGGCCTGGATTCACTAAGCTGTGATTTGTTTTCACGGACGTGGCCCCCAATATAGCTGGGGGGGGGGGGGCGCCTTACCTGTGACAGTGTGCCCCTCCTCTGAAAAAATATTGCAGCTGTATCGCCACGTTGCTTTTTCTTACAGTAAAATGCCATGAGGTAAAACAACGCGGCATAGCCCACTATCATGTGATGGAGGCCTCTCCCCCCCTCCCACCCCCCAACACACAGGGCCGCCATTGCCTTAAAGGGCCCATCTACCTAAAATAAAAGTGGCAAAACATGTCCGGGGAGATCTATTGTGACCCTACTCCTCACCCCAGGGCCATCAATAGAGGCCGCCCTAACAACAAAAGAGTAAAATTAGATGGCCATGTTTGCATGACGACAGACACCCCCGCCCCCCCCCCCCCCTGTCCACAAGGATAAAATACATGTGACAGGGACAAGGCCTGGTCAGAAAGCAGGCCCAAGGCCAGGGTGGCACCCTGGACACTTCCGCTTTCAAGCTTTCATTTCTTTTGAGGTAATAGGGTGTGGGGGGGGTCCACTATCGACCCAATGAGGGTGTCTTCGAATTGGGGGTCCGGGGAGGGGGGGTTACTATATCACCTATGTGTTTGAAAACTTGGGACTGAGGGAGACCATCATGCACATCCTTTATTCTAGGATGTGCATGCTTAGGTCCTGAAATCTCACCTCATGGGGGTTTTGGTGCCGTTTCTGCACCATTTTGGTAGCTCTTCCTGGGGCTGCTTCAACTCTTTTGATATCCTTTTGAAGATATTACTTCCAGAATTAGACATAATACTCCAGGTGAAAACTCAGCAATGACTTGCACGGATGCATGATAGCTCCCTTTTTTCTATTGGCTATACCTCTCCCTATGCACCCCAAAATTCCTCTGGCTGGCCACTGTTTGGAAATCTTACCATTAGTAAATATGATCACCCCAAGAGCTCTCTCTTGTTAGGTGGCCATCAATATTTCTCCCATCCCCTGTCACATATCGATGCCTTGGATTTCTGCATTTATCATTTTACTAGAGTTTACAGATGTTCACTTCATCTTCTTAGCAGCCAGAATAACCATACACATCTTCAGCATTCTGGCTACTAAAAAGATGAAATGAACATCTGCAAAGTAAAATCATAATCATTATTAGCTTACAATGTCTGAGTGCAGGAAACCCCTTGCCCCTTGTACCACTGTAACTTATGTTAATGATTCATTATAGGGCTTTACTAATGCACTTAGGCATACCTTAAACCAGGGGTGCTCAAACCGGTCCTACGGGCCCCCCCAGCCAACTGGGTTTTCAGGATATCCCTAATGAATACGCATGAGATGTATTTGCATGCACTACCTCCTGTGCATGCAAATATTTCTCATGCATATTCATTAGGATAGCCAGAAAACCCGACTGGCTGGGGTTCCCATAGGACCGGTTTGAACACCCCTGCCTTAAACAGTGTTGAATGTAATATAAGCTACAGTCATGGTTCTGCATGGCGTTTCCAGAGGAGAACTGGATGGGAAGCAGTAAGGAAACAGTGCATATGTGATGAATCCCTGATGAAATCTGGCTGGAAAGGAGTAAGAAGAGAAATCATGCATGATGATCCCCTCTTCCTCCCTATAATAAAGAATAAAAAGAAAGGTTGTTTTTGATGATTTCCTGATAAAAGCCTGCTGAGAAGAAGAAATGAATGATTCATGCAGAGGAAAATGTGACTTTGGTGCATGCATATATGGAGCATTTTTGATGGTAGATGGACCACAAACCATTGATATCCTCAACTTTAAGATTTTTACACCCTGCAAAATTAGGAGGATGGGAGAAATCAACTTCAAAAAAGTTCTGATTTGGGGACGTATTTACTTTAAGAGCGAATGACTTACTGCTGTTTTGACGGCTAGGATCATGAAAATGCTTGCAGATGCAGCAGTGTAGAAGTGCTTGATTTCCAGACACTAAATGTAACGGAATCATTAAATGCAGCATGTACCAAAGACATGAGAACAGGGAGATGGAGTCAAAGTGAGAGCTATCAAATTCTGCACTCAGTATTTGCAATTCCAGGATGGTACCACTCATCACAAGTCCAATTTCCGGACTGTACTGAGATTCGAGTGTCTGGCAGCTTTGATGTGTATAATATAGGGAGTGATCTAGATATACTGCAAATTAAATAAGGCAAAATGAAAACAGCCCTGGCAGAGCTCCATGTAATACACTGCAGACACACTGCTCTGGTATAAACCGTCAAGTTCCATTAAATTGGCTGATTTTTACTGTTTATTTTCTGGTGCACTTTGTAAACCTTCTGCTCATCAATCATTGGGATTGGTTTAGAAACTGTACAGGATTGAGTGCATTGACAGAGCAGTGTGTGAGTGTGACTGTGTGTGTGTGTTGGGGGGGGGGGGGGATAGTTTTCAGTGTTGGACTAGCAGGAGCTGCTGCAGAACATGATTGAAGTTCGGTGTCAGAAATGTGTGAGGGTCTCAATACTGGAGTAGAAGGCCCAAGCATCCATTTGTTTTGTGCTATATCAAAGCCAGCAGATGGAACATCAGAGAAAATCCAGTCAATGAACAGTTCCAGAAAACATTCTCAATGACCATATAGATTTATCTTTACAGATATGCAACAAAAGTGAACACCATATGGACATCTCGGGGTGAGTAAAGTAAATATTATCTACTCCTCTAGTTATACTTTTCATCCATTATAATGACTATAAATCTTTAGTGATGTCAATTTTACTATGACTACCTCAGAATGTTTCTGTAACACCACCCTCCTAAACCCCCCCCCCCCACCTTCCAAAACCCACCCCAATTCAAAGTGCCCCTCTACAGCGGTACATATATCTAGAGCAGTGGTTCTCAACCTTTCTTCTGTCGGGACACACCTGACAGATGGTTCTCACATGCGTGACACACTGAACACATGACCTTCATGGGGCTAGATGTAAAAGTACAATTTGCATCTACAGGAACCCCCTGACTCACAATTATGGATGTAAAGCAGAATTACGAGATTCCCTGTACAACTCACCCTTCAAAAATGATATTCTGGTTCTGGTGTCATCTCAGTAACAGCAACACACAAACTCCTACTACCAGGCTCAATAGCCCTACTTATGAAAAGACAGCAGTTTACCACCAATGCATTTAAGAACATAAGAACATAAGAAATTGCCGTGCTGGGTCAGACCAAGGGTCCATCAAGCCCAGCATCCTGTTTCCAACAGAGGCCAAAACCAGGCCACAAGAACCTGGCAAGTACCCAAAAACTAAGTCTATTCCATGTTACCATTGCTAATGGCAGTGGCTATTCTCTAAGTGAACTTAATAGCAGGTAATGGACTTCTCCAAGAACTTATCCAATCCTTTTTTAAACACAGCTATACTAACTGCACTAACCACATCCTCTGGCAACAAATTCCAGAGTTTAATTGTACGTTGAGTAAAAAAGAACTTTCTCCGATTAGTTTTAAATGTGCCCCATGCTAACTTCATGGAATGCCCCCTAGTCTTTCTACTATCCGAAAGAGTAAATAACCGATTCACATCTACCCGTTCTAGACCTCTCATGATTTTAAACACCTCTATCATATCCCCCCTCAGTCGTCTCTTCTCCAGGCTGAAAAGTCCTAACCTCTTTAGTCTTTCCTCATAGGGGAGCTGTTCCATTCCCCTTATCATTTTGGTAGCCCTTCTCTGTACCTTCTCCATCGCAATTATATCTTTTTTGAGATGCGGCGACCAGAATTGTACACAGTATTCAAGGTGCGGTCTCACCATGGAGCGATACAGAGGCATTATGACATTTTCCATTTTATTCACCGTTCCCTTTCTAATAATTCCCAACATTCTGTTTGCTTTTTTGACTGCTGCAGCACACTGCACCGACGATTTCAATGTGTTAGACACTATGACACCTAGATCTCTTGCTTGGGTTGTAGCACCTAATATGGAACCTAACATTGTGTAATTATGGCATGGGTTATTTTTCCCTATATGCATCATCTTGCACTTATCCACATTAAATTTCATCTGCCATTTGGATGCCCAATTTTCCAGTTTCACAAGGTCTTCCTGCAATTTATCACAATCTGCTTGTGATTTAACTACTCTGAACAATTTTGTATCATCTGCAAATTTGATTATCTCACTCGTCGTATTTCTTTCCAGATCATTTATAAATATATTGAAAAGTAAGGGTCCCAATACAGATCCCTGAGGCACTCCACTGCCCACTCCCTTCCACTGAGAAAATTGTCCATTTAATCCTACTCTCTGTTTCCTGTTTTTTAGCCAGTTTGCAATCCATGAAAGGACATCGGCACCTATCCCATGACTTTTTACTTTTCCTAGAAGCCTCTCATGAGGAACTTTGTCAAATGCCTTCTGAAAATCCAAGTATACTATATCTACCAGTTCACCTTTATCCACATGTTTATTAACTCCTTCAAAAAAGTGAAGCAGATTTGTGAGGCAAATCCTTTCTCAAGGATTTCTTCTTGAGAAAATACAATAAATAAGACTGATACAAACGCTTACACGCTAGTAAAATATCTCACCTCAGTAACACACACAGAACAGACCTAACATACTCCCAGGATCTGCAGTTCTGTACATAAACTAATACACACACAGTAACACCTGTATTATGGAATGCACTCAAACAGTAACAACCCTGTCTATGAAAAGCCACACTACAAATATTAAATCAGGCCCTAAACACCAATACACCTCCTATTAGGAAAACAGAACTAGCAAGCAGCTATAGATCCCCACACAGAAATAATTGTATAACTATACTAATAAGCAGAATAAATGTTTCACAACAACTATGAACAGAATAATATCCAACAATTAAAAACTCATAAAAATTATTTTAAATTCTCCAAACACCAATAAAATATTTCAAAACAGCAGACACATCACATAATATTCAGTAATTAAAATGGCAGTCAATCAAGAAAAATAAACTTAAAAAGTCACCTTTACTAACCCCCTCCAGCAGCTCTCCTACTCCTCTTTCCATGCAGGCCAGAAGCACACACCAGAAGCAGTAGTGGCTGAAGCTCTGTACTCATGGTCCTCTTCCTTAGTGCCCACGCCCAGTCTCTCTGTCTCTCACACACACACATACCAGTTACACCCCCATGACCAGTTTCTGTCTCTCACACACCAATCATCTCCTGACCAGTCTCTCTCTTACATACACACCAGTCACCTTCCCGCTCAGTCTCTCTCTCTCATGCACACACACACACAGACTTCCCACTCCCATGTTCTATCTTACATATACAGGCTTCTCACTCCCATGCTGTGTCTCACACATACCTAGCTTTCTTACTCCTATGCTAGCTCTCTCCACATGCACAGGCTTCTCAGTCCCATAATCACTTTCTCTCTCACATACACATATACCAGTCACACTCACATACCAGTTTATGTCTCTCACACACCAATCATCTCCCGACCAGTCTTTCTCTTACACAAAGACACACATCACCTTCCCGATCAGTCTCTCTCTCTCTCTCATGCACACACACACCCACATACACAGGCTTCCCTCTCCCATGTTCTGTCTTACATATACAGGCTTCTCACTCCCATGATGTGTCTCACACACACCCACACACTCAGGTTTCTCACTCCCATGCTCACGATCTCCACATGCACAGGCTTCTCATTCCCATAATCACTTTCTCTCTCTCACACACACACATACTAGTCACATTCACATACCAGTTTCTGTCTCTCACACACCAATTATCTCCTGACCAGTTTTTCTCTTTCAAACAGACACACCAGTCACCTTCCCAATCAGTCTCTCTCTCTCATGCACATACACACACACACACACACACAGAGGCTTCCCACTCCCATGTTCTGTCTTACATATACAGGCTTCTCACTCCCATGCTGTGTCTCACACACACCCAGGTTTCTCACTCCTATGCCAGCTCTCTCCACATGCACAGGCTTCTCATTCCCATAATCACTTTCTCTCTCATACACACACACTCCAGTCATCTCCCTGACCAGTTACTTCCATTGTCTCTCCTATATACTCACATCACCTCTCTGACCAGTTTCTCTCAATCACACACATGCTCTCTCTCACACACTTACATAGATGATCTCAAATCAAATGCTCTCACTTACACAGGCTCTCAGTCACAGTTAGACATGCACACTCTCAATCACACATACATGCTCTCACTTACAGACAGGCTGGCTGGCTCTCTCTCATTTCCTGCCCTCCCCCCCGAGCACAAATGGTAGCTGCAGCAGCCTCCTCCTCTAGCCCCCGCAGGCCAAGAAAGAAGAAACCCATCGGCCACGGGAGGATAATTCTGCTGTCTCCTGTGCCGAATTCTGGCTGCTTCTGATTTTGCTTCGGGTCCACGCTACTGCTCGGGGCCGCCGCTGCTGATGCTACTTTTTCGTGCAGCTTGGCTCTTTCTTCTTCCCGCGCACCCCACTGCACATCACTTCCTGTTCCGGGCCAGGGGGCAGGTGTGGGAAGAAGAAAAGGCCCAGCCGCAGTTGCCAGCCTCCACTAACACTGCTGCCGTTCCCATCCGGGCTTGAACGTGCTGATACCCGGGCAGCAGCGGCAGCAGTGGAAGATTTTCTGACTCTCGCTCGGTGAGGGAAGAGGAGGGAAGAGCAGCGGGAGACCGGTAGCACGCGACATACCTGCTGCTACTGGGCAACACACTGGTTGAGAATCGCTGATCTAGCGTGTCAGACTGACCATATACAGAGTCTCTCTCTCTCTCATATATGTGGGAGCAGAGTAATTAGCCTAACCATGCCCCTTGTGAGTGCTATTTCCACTATATTTATTCTAGGGGTTAGTTTGCTATTTTGATGGTAATGATTTGTACTTCAAAGTTATTTTCTCCTTTAGAGTGTAACATAGAAACATAGAAATGTCAGCAGAAAAGGACCAAATGGTCCATCCAGTCTGCCCAGTAAGCTTATGGTAATATCTGCTGTGCCCTGTAGGTTACCCCATGCTTATCAGTTTCCCACACTGGTTGGTGTTTGAATGCAGTTCCCTGTTACGTCTTGCCTTTGAAGCAAAAGCAATGTTAGAATTGCATCAACAGTATCAAGGCTTATTGATTTAGGGTAGAAACTGCCACATCAACAAGTTATCCTCATACTTGTTTCCCCAGACTGTATAAGTCAGGGCCTTTGTTGGTCGCTGTATGAATCCAATTCCCCTTTTCCTCCTGCCGTTGAAGCAGAGAGCAATGATGGAGTTGCATCAACTGTATCAAGGCTTATTGGTTGAAGGCTAACCGCCACACCAGCAAGTTACCCCCATGCGCTCTTTTCTTCTCTTCCATCCTTCAGCCTTTAGGGATCCACAATATTTATCCCACGCAGTTTTGAATTCTTTCACTGTTTTCGCCTTCACCACCTCCTCCAGGAGGGCATTCCAGGCATCCCCCACCCTCTCCATGAAGACATTTTTTCTGACGTTGGTTCTGAGATGTCCCCCCTGGAGTTTCATTTTGTGACTCCTAATTCTATTAATTTCTTTACAATGGAAAAGGTTTGACATTTGTACATCATTAAAACCTTTCAGGTATCTGAATGTCTGTATCATATCACCCCCTGTACCTCCTCTCTTCCAGGGTGTACATATTCACATCCTTCAGTCTCTCCCCATAGGTCTTCTGATACTGATCCCACCCCATTTTGGTAGCCCTTCTCTGGACTGCCTCCATCCTGTCTCTAACCCTTTTGAGGTATGGTCTGCAGAATTGAACAAAATATTCCAGGTGAGGCCTCACCAAGGACCTGTACCAGGGCATCACCACCTCTATTTTCTTACTGGTTATTCCTTTCTCTGTGCAGTCCAGCATTATTTTGGCTTTGGCTATTGCCTTGTCACATTGCTTTGCCGTCTTCAGATCATCAGACACTATCACACCAAGGTCCCGTTCACAGTCCGTGCTCATTAGTCCTTCACCGCCCATCACCTAAAGCTCTTTTGGATTGTCACACCCCAGATGCATGACTCTGCACTTCTTGGCACTGAATCCCAGCTGCAAAATCTTTAACAACTTTTCAAGTTTTTTAAAATCACTTTTCATGCTCTCTTCTTTTTCAGACATGTCCACTCTGTTGCAGATCATGGTACCATCTGCAAATAAACAAACTTTACCTTCTGTCCCTTCCGCCAGGTCGCTCACAAAGATATTGAACAGAATCGGTCCCAAAACCGATTCCTGTGGCACTCCACTCAACACCGTTCTTTCTTCAGAGGAGGTTCCCTTTACCATTACATGCTGTCTCCTGTCAGTCAACCAGTTAGCAATCCATGCTACTAACATGGCACCCATTGGCTTCGCATTTTGTTCACAAGTCTCCTATGTGGGACCGTATCAAAAGGTTTACTAAAATCCAAGTAAATCACGTCAAGTGCTCTTTCCTGATCCAATTCTCTAGTCACCCAAACAAAAAAATTGTCTGACAGGACCTTCCCCTTGTGAATCCATGCTGCCTCAGGTTGAGCAACCCACCAGATTGTAGATAGTTTACTATCCTTTCCCTCAGCAGATTCTCCATTAATTTTCCCACCACCAAGGTGAGGCCAACCAGCCTGTAGTTTCCAGCCTCTTCTCTGCTGCCACTTTTGTGAAGTGGGACCACCACTGCTCTTCTCCAGTCTTGTGGCAACACTCCTGTTTCCAGAGATCTGTTGAACAGGTCCTTCAGTGGACCCACCAGCACATATCTGAGCTCCCTCAGTATCCTGGGATATACCTCATGCGGCCCCATGGCCTTGTCCACTTTCAGTTTTCCTAGCTCTTCCATACATTCTTTTCTGTGAA
>NC_042622.1:227882212-227986385 GCF_901001135.1 Rhinatrema bivittatum
GCTAATCCTACCAAAACCAGTGATTCCAAAGTCTATCCTAGCCTATGCTCTGATCACAGCATAGCAAAAGAGTCTTTCCACTCTACTTCCGCAGATGCAGCTGACAGATCTGAGATCGGAAAGCGTTCCCGAGAATATCCCTGTTTTGGAGGTACATGGTGCAAAGGAGGCCTATTGCACAAGCAGCACGCCTACAGCTGCAGGCTCCTCACTCGTGGCCATGCTTCACTTTGTTCATGAGGACGTTAAGGCCTACTTTCTCCTTACACAAGCGTGGAACAGACAAACCAGAACTGGCTGAAATACAATCTCCCCCTAAATCACTTACTGAAGCAGGCAGTCACCTCAGCTCCTTTTAACTTTGCTCTTTTTTTTCCCCAGCTTCACAGGCTTTCACACCATTGGAGCAGATAGAGGATGGGGAGAGGGAGACAAGTATGAAATTATTGATAGGTGGTTTACAAATTTTTAATAAAGTAAGTTGAGATCTTTTCTAAAGCACAGGACTCCTTCACTCTAATTTTTGTTTTTTTTAATTTTAATATTTGCCAAATTAAACCCCTTTGGGCTCTACTAAGTTGCATCTGAGACTGGGAGCTCAAACTGCGGGCTTGCTACACTGGACATATCAGGTGCCTGGCCCTTAACCACTCCTGCTGCCAAATCCCACGTAAAAAGGAGAGGCAGGCCTAGTGAAAATCCAGCTGCACCACCACTACGTCCTATCATCTGAGAATACTGAGTTGTTCCTGTGCTGCACCACCACTAAATAGTGGCGATGTCACCAAGGAAAACTGTGTTCTCTGCTTCCATCTGCTGGTAGGGGGATATAACCCACTTGTCTCACTTGGAGTGACGTAGCAGGATGAAACGGAAGGCAGCAGTTTGGACATTTGTGAGTCTGAATATTCCCGTGGCTCGGTTTCATTGAGGAGCACATGCCTATAGTGAGTGAAAAGATTAGTTTGTGTTATTTTCTTCACCGGCTTCAAAGCACTAAATGTGATATGCTCAGACTAAGAAATGTCCTGTGGAGTGAACTCGTAAATGCACTCTTTCTGTAAATGTAAACAGACCTATTTTGCAACCACAGATTCTGGAGTCATCTGAATTTATTACCAAGCGATTTCCTTTTATCAACTCTTAGCCTGTACTACAAAGGAGAGAAATTACCCTTCCATAGACAGACCTGGTCAGCCTTTAGCAGTAAGTGGGTATAACACGTTTTCAGCTGCCTTACCAAAAAGGCGGTTTCTCCTTGTCCACGAGTTTCCTTTTCGAAATGCCGACTGCGTTATGCATGAGGTGGTCAATTGTGTCCATGGCTTTCAAGTGTTCTGATTGCAGAGGTTGTGAGTCTGCAAAGAATGATTGGTACATATAAAGTTCCATGAGTACTCAGGAAAATATTTCCTTTTAGACTAAAAATGTTAATTTTCAAATATATAGTAGTGGGGGGGGGGGGGGGGGGAAGGGTATCTAAGACTCTGCCTAACAACTCAGCAACTTGGCCACAAATGGAATCCTGAACACACCCAATTATCAGCTATCACTACTGTAATGTTGAGCTGTCCAACAACTCAAAGGCCTTGCACTGAACTCTCAGCACACAGGTCTCCTGCCCTCTTCCACTTAATCTTCTGTATAGCAAGACGGCAACATCCACAGCTGAAAATACCCCACTTTTACTGGGCTGTGTCAATGGGCAAAAGTTTAGATGACTAATTAAGCTTGTTAAAGGAAAAAAATTTTAAGCCCAGAGTACAGGGTCTATGGTTTTACACATTACACATTTCCAAATGCTTTAAACAGCACACAAAAAACTAAGCCAGCTCAACAGCTTCAGCGGAAAGCAGTGCTAAAAATCACATACCAACTAGAAAAAATATATTCAAAACTTAAGTTTTGAGCAAATATTAAATTTCTCCTTACCAGGACCAGAAGATCTTTCAGCTTTATCATGGAGGGATTTACTCCTATACATAGTTCGCTTCACATCTTTAGATTTCGCAACAGAATGGCCTAAAACAAAACAGATGTCAGTTCTGCAATAGCACAGGTGTTGGTATCTAAAAGATCTAGGTGCCTAGATTACAGACCAATGCAATACAGTGTGTACTCAGCAGAACACAGTTTTCCCTGTGGTTGTGCATGCATTTTGTCATGTAAACCAATGCAGCAAAGAGTTTTATGTGCACAAAATGTGCATGTAAAACTGTCTCCTGCTTAGTGCCCTCGCATGGAAATACTTAATGCCCACATTTGCATGGTATTATCCCACAATGTTGAGAAGTGTGCTGCTTAATTCACATTTTCTTTACTCCTGGTCTGCAGTGGAGTAAAGTTTCCAGCACTAGTAATGTCAGTGCTTAGGGGCTGGCTGCAGGAAGGTGTGAAACACTGAATGGAAGCAGGATAAGAGTGGCTGCATGCTAAGCTGATCTCAATACCACCAATATACTGTTTCTAGTTGCAACTAGAAGAGCTAGTAAGTCATATACACTCAGGGCCAAAGCTATCCAGAGATCTGCTCCAGTAAATCTTTTTAGATGGTGCCAGTACTGTAAAAAGGAAAACTGGTTCCTACCTGCTAATTTTTGTTCCTGTAGTACCAAGGATCAGTCCAGACCGCTGGGTTGTGTCTCCCTTCTAGCAGATGGAGTCAGAGAAAAAAGCTGAAAGGCCTCTTAACTTAGTGTGCCACTTGCGATCCCTTCAGTATAATCCATACCATAGCAGAATGAAATATATATTATAACCACAAACTTAAGAAGCAATGGCTATATTAAGAGCCTAATGAAAACTGCATAACTTATTTACACGGAGAGAGTACTTTCATATGTAACTTGAATGCTGTTCACTTTAAAATATTCTGCAGAATGAAACCAATGAGACAGGACAGACTCTCTAGGATCCATGGGCAGGCGTCTGGACTGATCCTTGGTATTACAGGAACGAAAATTAGCAGGTAAGAACCAATTTTCCTTTCCCTGTATGTACCAGGATTAGCCCAGACCTCCGGGATGTACCCAAGCTGCCCTAAATGGGGTGAGACCTGGAGAGTCCCGCACGAAGAACACTGCTGCCGAAGCAGTAGACATCTGGATCACTGACATCCAAACGGCAATGCTTAGCAAAGGTATGTAAAGATTTCCAGGTAGCCGCTCTGCAAATCTCCTGCGGCAAGACAAACTGACTCTCCACCCAAGACACCGCCTGAGATCTGATTGAATGCGGCTTTAAACTGTCTGGTATTGTGCAGCAAAGACAGATATATGTCAAAGATATGGCTTCCTTCAACCATCTAGCAATGGTGGCCTTGGATGCCTTCTGGCCTCTCTTAGGACCACTCCATAAGACAAACAGATGATCAGACAACCGAAAGGCATTGGTTACCTCCAAATATCAAAGTAGAATTTGCCGCGCATCTAACCTGCGCAAGTCGTGAGCCTGAGAAGAATCACGATCCAAGTCCATAAAAGCAGGCAACTCCACAGTGATTCAAATGAAACCCAGACACCACCTTTGGTAGGAATGAGGGACCCATTCTAAGGGATACTCCTGAATCTGAAATTCGGAGAAAAGGTTCGACAGGACAACGCTTGAAGCTCTGATATTCGCCTTGCCGAAGTGATAGCCTCCAGGAAAATCGTCTTAGAGTGCCAGGTCTTTCAAAGTAGCCCTTTGAGAGACTCAAAAGGAAGACCGCACAAGCCACGGAGAATCAGATTCAAACTCCATGAAGGTCACACTTGTCTGACAGGAGGATTCAAATGTTTAGCGCCCTTCAGAAAACGTGACACATCCGGATGAGCTACAAGAGAAATTCCGTCAATCTTTCCCCGCAAACATCCAAGGGCCGCTACCTGCACTCGAAGAGAACTGCACGCCAAGCCTTTCTTCAGACCCTCCTGCAAGAACGCCAGAATATGAACAATAGAGGAGCAACACAGGGACACATTCAACCCGCTGCACCAGGTATTGAAAACCTTCCAGACTCTAACATAGGCAAGCGAAGTGGACTTCTTGCACGCCTGCAGGAGGTTGGAAATAACCGAATCAGGATATCCTTTCTTCCTCAATTGTCTCCTTTCATAAGCCAGGCCGTTAGACAAAATCGATCCACTCGATTGAAAAATACTGGACCTTGTCAAAGAAGATTCGGTAGATGATTAAGGCGGACCGGACCGTCGACCGCTAAGTTGATCAGATCTGTGAACCACGGCCGTCAGGGCCATGAGGATGAAGGACCCTGTGTGAGTCTCTATCAGAGTAAGACCTTGCCAGCAACGGCCAGGGAGGAAAGACGTAAAGCAGAATGTCGCGAGGCCAGGGGAGGACTAGCGCATCCACCCCTTCCGACCCATGCTCCCTGCGGCAACTGAAAAACTGAGCCGCCTTTGCATTCCTCTGAGTCGCCATCAAGTCTAGGCGAGGCATGCCCCACCAACGAATCAGTAGATGCATCGCCTCCTTGGACAGCTCCCACTCTCCGGGATCTAGGTGCTGGCGACCTGGTAGGTTCCAAAAGTGGTAATCGGATTTGGAACTCCTCCGACTTTGAATCCCAACGAGAAAGTAACACCCTCTGCAACGGTCGCATATGAGTGAAGGCCCAAGGAACTAACTCCAGAGTAGACGCCATAGAACCAAGAACCTGCAAGTAGTCCCAAACCCGGGGTAGCGGTAGCGACAACAGCCAATGAACTTGCACCATTAACATGTTGGCTCACTCCTGCGTGAGGAAGACTTTGCCGACATACGTGTCGAACCGAGAGCCTAAGAAGTTCAGAACTTGGGACGGGACTAACTGGCTCTTGGCAAAATTGACAATCCACCCGAGAGATCGAAGCTGGAGCAACACTGACTGAACTGCTGCCCTGCAAAGTTCCTCTGATTTCGCACAGATGAGCCAATCGTCCAGGTAGGGATGAACCAAAATCCCCTCCCTCCTGAGGGCCGCTGCTATAACCACCATGACCCTTGGTGAAAACCCGAGGAGCCGTCGCCAATCTGAATGGGAGCGCCTGGAACTGGTAATGCTCCCCCAAGACTATGAACCTGAGATACCTCCAGTGACGCTCGCTGATCCCTATGTGAAGATACGCCTCCATCAGGTCTAAAGAAGCCAAATATTCGCCGGAGTGGACGGCCGCAATGACTGACTGGAGAGTTTCCATGCGAAAATAAGGTACCCGAAAGTGTCTTGTTCACCTTCTTTAAGTCCAAGATCGGGCAGAAGGAGCCCTCCTTCTTTGGAACCACGAAATAGATGAAGTATCTGCTGGACCTGTAAGACCGGAACAATGGCTCCTAAGGCTTTCAAACCACTCCAGGGTTTGACTTACTGCTGACCGCTTCGCATGAGGTCCGCATGGCGACATCAAAAACAGGCCTCGCAACGGGTGAGCAAAATCCAAAGCATAACCATGTTCGACAATGCTTAGCACCCACTGATCCGACGCAATCTTAACCCATTCCTTGAAGAATTGAGAAAGGCGGCCGCCTATCATCGGCAAATAAGTGGGCCTGCACAACTTCACTGGGCCAACTTGCCCCCAGCCGATCCCTGAGGACCCCCATCACGGAGAGGCCTGCGGCCACGAAAGGAATAAGGCCAAGACTGAGACCTCTGAGCCGGCTGCCAGGGAAAAAAGGCAGGTGCTCTGGCCTGGTGGAACCTGCACTGATTTCGGAACCAAGGTCAAGCTGAACCAAAGGCCCTGGAGGTTCTGGGCTTATCCTCCGGCAATTTGTAGACCTTGTCACCTAGGGACTTGAGGGCTTCCAGATCATCCCCAAACAAGAATTTTCCCTTAAAGGGAAAATTACTCAAATGGGCTTTAGAGGAAACATCGACCGACCGACCAGTTACGGAGCCACAAAAGCCTTCTAGCTGAGTCTGCAGACGCCATGGTGTGGGAGGAGGCCCGAAGACGATCATATAAGGCGTCCGTGGTGTAAGCCACAGCAGCCTCCACTCTATCCACTTGCTCCGCTTCCGCCAGAGGCAACTCTTGCGTGGTGAGCAACTGCTGCACCCATCGAAGTGTCACCCGTTGTATGAGGCTACTGCACACTGCCACTCGAATGCACAGCGCCGAGACTTAAAAGATCCATTTGAGAAGGACCTCAAGCCTTCGATCCTGCAAATCCTTAAGAGCAGCAGCCCCTGCCACCAGAATGGTCGTTCGCTTGGTGATGGCAGAGACCACCGCGTCCACCTTAGGGATCTTAAGGACATCCAAGGAATCGTCCGGCAACGGGTAGAGCTTCTCCATAGCCCGCCCTACCCGAAGGCTTGTCTCGGGAGTCTCCCACTCTCGGGTCATGAGCTCCAGTAGCATTGGATGAAAAGGAAATGGAGCCCAGAAAGGACAGGATCCACTGTGGTAGGCTGCGCACTTGGTTGCAGAGCCTCAATACCTAGTTCCCCCCAGTACGTGAGGAATCAAAGGATCCAGCTCTTCCCTCCGAAATAACCGGAGCACCCGCAGATCATCCCCCTCCACCGGGGTGGACCCATCAACAACATCCCCCGTCCAAATTCCCGAGGAGCGGGTCCTGCGAAGGTGGATCCGTGGGAAAGGAAGCCGGAACGAAAGACAGAAGTCCTAAGGGGTCCGAAGATGCCCGGCCTGGCCTCCCCCTAGGGGCATTCGACCCCTCTGAGAGAATCTGTAGCCTGCGATTCTGCCTCAGCCTCTAAAAATGCTTTATGCATTAAAAGTACAAATTTCGATCAAAAGGAATGCTGGCCCTTTAAGGCCCCCTTCCCCGCGGGGGGATCAGGAGTCAGAGAGGAGGCGGGCACCTGAATCGGAGGCCTAACAGGGCTCAGGCTTGGCGAGGAAAGCAGAGGATGAGCCGCCCCTCCCCCTACATCCAACACGGGAGATCGTGGTGCAGGCAAAATGGCTGCCGTTCCCGTGCTTGACGGGGACCCGGCCGCCCGAGCCCAGCCGCAATCTTTTGCCTGCACCATGAGAGTGCTCTAAAATTGCCTCTGAGCTACTCCCAGACGGTCCTTCACTGCCGGGGAGGCAACGCAGACACAGACCATCGCGGGAGAGTCGGACCACCGGCTCCCCACATGCTGAGCATGAAGAGCCCCACGGCATCCCTGAACTGACAAAAATGAAAAAGTGAGAAGGAAAACAGTGAAATTGCCCCTCCAGAGCCCTGGGAACCTGTGCAGGGAAAGAATGAAACAATCTTAGCACACCCCGTCAATAAAACAGCACAGGAGGCAGCACTCGAGGGATTCCCCCATCTCAGAATGCAAGGGGGAGGGACCGGCCCACCGGTTAATCCCCCTACTCACCGGGATCAGAAGCATCTCCGGGGAAACGGCTATCGGCGTGTCCAACCCCAGCCGTGCCTCAACCAAGGTCAGAGCCTTGGGAGATCTGAGCTGTTCCTCTAAATTAAACTAATACCGGTCTGTTTCTTTTTTTTTGTCAACTAATTTGATTTAGCCAGAGATTCAATAAGTGAGGCTAAAAACCTCTGGAGAAGAAAACTCTTTAGCCAAAACCTCCCCCCCCCCCCCCTTTTTTTTTTTTTTTTTTTTTTAAAGGATCAAGACCGCAGGTTCTGTCACCCTTATCTGCTGGAGTCAGAGAAATACTGAAGGATCACAGGTGACACACCAAGTTAAGAGGGGGGTGCCTTTCAGCTTTTTTCTCTGACTCCCTCCATCTGCTGGAAGGGAGACAACCCAGCGGTCTGGACTGATCCTGGTACGTACAGGGAACAAGCATTTTCAAATGTCACTGCCTCTTGGCTACCAGACTCAGATCCCCCTCCCTCTACAGCCAGACCCTGTATCCAAAATGCCATACGCATTTAAAATGTGCGTCCAGCCTGTGCTGTGCACATTTTAACTCCTGATGCATTAGCATATTAACTTACTGCATCAGGAATTTTAAAACAAAGTAATTTGTGCTTTAGGAATTATGTGCTAAATTTCAGCACACAGTTTGAACACTCAGCTTTCTGCACCAGCCTGTTAAGGAGTTAGGCACTTTGACGAACCTAAATGAAAATCTCCTTCTGCTGGGAAAATAAAGAGCAATCCTAAATTTAGGTAGCTAAAAAGTGAGTGGGATCGGGTACAATGAAGTAAGAGAAGAATAGATAGCAGTCCTAATTTAGGAGTCTTAATTTTAGGTTTCTAAAGGTAAGAGAATGTTCATCCAAATCTTAGACTCCTAAATTTGGCTGAAAATGTGTCTACCTTTTGACGCTTAGGTTAGGTGCTCAGCTTTCTTTGAATGTCAGTACAATAGTAACTGAACAGCGTATAGAACAGCTATCACTTAAGATTTTTAAGACCAAGCTAGACAGACATTTTTCAAGGATGATGGAGGTCCAGTGATCTCACCAGAACACAGGAGGACAGACTATGGCAGTGATTCTCAACGCAGTTGTTGGAACCCAATCAGGCCAGTCCTGTTTTCCCAGATATTCTCAATCAATATGCCAGAGATAGATCTGCATGCAATGTCTCCATGGTATACAAACAAATATATCCTGTGCATGTTCATTACGGATATCTGGAAGATCAAATTGTCTGGGTCGGTTCCAAGGGCTGGTTGGAAAACACTGGTCTAGATGACCTTCTCAAGGTCCTCGCCTGAATCAAAAGGTATCGATCTCTATATATCTTTTTTTTCTAATTATGGCTACTAGAAAATCTATAATTCTTATTTTATAACCTTATAGTTCCATCTCACCTTTCTTTGTGTTTTTGAACTCTGCCACCTAAGGGCCACAAGCAGGTCTGATTTTCAGGGTAATAAACTATTCAAATTCGTCTTGAGTATAGTTTCCCATATGGAAACTGATCTTATAAGATCACTGTGCATAGGTGCATCCCCCATCCTGACCCACCCATTAATTCTTGACATTAATTCTAGACAGCCGGCGCCATCTTAAAAAAAATGGCGCAGGCCATCCATTGCTCCTACCATGTGACAGGGGCCGGCCAATGGCACTGATAGCCCCTGTCACATGGTAAGGGCAAAGGGCCATCAGCGCCATTTTGATTAGTGGCAGCTGACAGCCCGAGAGGGGGACATCGCTCCTGGTACCCCCGCTGGACCACCAGGTACTTTAGGCAAGTTTGGGGGGGGGGGGGGGAGGATTGTAAATAATTAGATCTGAAGGGTTGGGGTGGGGTTTTTTTTCTGTGTGCCCTTTCTTCTCCCCCCCCCCCCAAAAAAAATAAGAAAACCACACAATTTCGTAGGGTTTTCCTATCATTTTTAGGGACCCCCGGTACATGACGAATTATGAAATATCGTACGATATTTTGTCATAAAAATGATGCACATCCCTAGAGGATATTATTGGGCATGTTTAAAGCTACCCTGCCATTTGGTCAGTGCCTATGGTCACCAGCTGACAATCTTTTGCCTTGGTTCCTGGAGGGAAACACAGTCTCTAATGTTTAATGATGCATTTTTTACCCAGAGATTCATATAGCAGATGCCATAACCCTGGGCATACTCTTATGTACCAAAGGAGGAAACAGTGCATCAGGACTTGGTCACACGCCTCTTGTTTTCAGACTGTGTGTATGGAAATACATCTGACTATTCTTTATGAATTTCCTAAAAGCCAGCCACTCACTGACAGCATCTGCTTTAACTTGCTACTTATGATGAACTCCCTAGAGTTCAATGAATGAAAACTTTCTGCAACAGAACTGCAGAACAACTGGAATCTGTGCCAGAAATTGTGAATTGCGTAGCTCTCGAAATGGCCTAACTCAGTTTTCTTTTGCTATGCAGTACACCTCTTTGGCAATAACCGCTGTGCTAAGTTTAGATTCTGGGGATACTTGTTTTCTGGATTTCCACTGCTTTAACGTTGTGCACTATTCTGTCTAATAGTGTAGGTTCGTGTGCATTGTCTGTGTTGAGTTCTTTCTACACAGTACTGCTTGCAAGTCTAATCTATAAGCAATCTAATGCTCTTCATGAAGCTTAACAGGCAATATATAACTTTTGGTTCACAGAAGCTATCATCCAGAAATCAAAGTAAAATATTTCTGCTCAAACAGAATGGCGTTCTTGCATCCTTACATAAACCAGGTCCCCACTGATATGTTTCACTATGTAAACCACCCTAATCATATCTGAAAGGAAGGTATATAAATAGATACAAATTCAACAAAAAGTTGAAAGACTTTATCCTGATACGTGATATTCAGTAATCCAGGCATACCTTCATTGGCCTTGCAAACAGTTGGATTTGGGTTTGACCGAGGAAAGGTCAGCAGATTGCTTAAATTGACTCCAGTCTGGGTACATTTGTAAGGGAATCCTCTTCTGACAGACAAGAATTGCTGGATTTGTCCTGACCCTAAAGCTGGTGGAAAAAAAATTATACTTTGGTTTCTCTTCATGAACTTTTAAGAGTAGCAGAATACACAGATTTTATTTAATAAGGCTGCAAATCGCATCAAGGGTTTTTGGAGAAATAACAGTCTTTCAGGGAGAAGAAACAAAGAGAGAATAGAAAAAAATTAAATAAGATACAAAAAGAGGTATGAAAAGACAATGATACTATTAAATTACTTACAAAAGAAAATCACCCAGCTGCATGCCACATCTCTGGCAACCTTCCAAACCTGTCTAAAGACTACAGAACCTCTCTCAAATGACAACTGAGAACCCAAAATATTTTGCAAGGAAGAGTCATCATCCAAGGTCAAATTTAAACTTACCTATTAATTTGTATCTTTATGTCCCACCAGACCAGTCTAGACATGTGGGTTATGCCGCCTTACCAGCAGCTGGAGACAGAGGTTTCCCACTTTGGATGAATTTCGTATTCAAACAAGTGGGTAATAAATCCAACTAATTGGATGCTATCGGCCTCACTCTATATAGCCTGGTGCAGCAGAGGATCTTCTCAATATACTCCTGTCAAAGCTGGCTAAACAACTCACAAACATTCTAATTATCTTAACCTTTCCTCAGAGCCCCAACCAAGGATTGTTTGCTATTCCTTAAGCCAGGCACCTTACATACAGGGAAGGACAACCTGGGGCATCGATTTAACATATTAACAATATACAATTAAAAATAGATTACATAATAAAATACATAAAATTAAAAACAAAATATTAATACACAAACAAATACATTGTAATTAATAAGTCGACCCACAGACTTCTTTTTTTCATTTCTACTCAATATCATTAGCCACATCAATTATGGACCACTGCATATTCACTCAATAACAGCCACATCAAATATCAAAACAGTGAGACATAAACCAAGTTTTCAAATTTCTTGTAAACTTTTTTTTATATCAGTTTCTTCTCTTAATTCAAGGGGGATATCAATCCAAAGTACTGGAACACTACCACCAAATGATCTTAACAAAATAAAAATAATAAAATCAATTTATTCCAACCTTTCTCCTTGGCACACCAAACAGCAAGTCCCTGAAAGCTTAGCTGGCTTCTGGATGGGATTTGGACTGGCAGGACTCAAGAAAAGGAAATTAACAGGTAAGTTTAAATTTCACCTTTCTTAATTGTTCTCCCAGATCAGTTCAGATGTGTGAGATGTACTTAAGCTGTATGATCAGGCCAAGCAAAAGCCAAGGCTGCTTTCAGGATGCCTGCACAAAAAAATTAATCGCTTTTGACTTAAACATGCAACTTATAGTGCTCAGCGGAAGAGTGCAATGAGGCCCACATTGCTGGCTTGCAATTATCTTCTGGTGGAACCAACCTGTACTGTGCCCATGAAAAGGTCTGAACCCTAGTCAAGTGAACCCTCAATCCATCTGTCCAGAACCCGCAACCCTTCCCTAAAGGCCAAGACAATTGCTTCTTTAATCCATCTGGCAACAGAGGCCTTGGATGCTGCCTCCCTTTTTTGTGGCCCACAGAACAGAACAAGCAGTCCGTCAGACTTTGAGAAGAGAGTAGTGACCTTCAGATAACACCCCCAGACACAAGCTCTCACCCGTGCATCCATTCACACCCCCAGACACAAGCCCTCACCCGTGCATCCATTCACACCCCCCAGACACAAGCTCTCACCCGTGCATCCATTCACACCCCCCAGACACAAGCTCTCACCCGTGCATCCATTCACACCCCCCAGACACACAAGCTCTCACCCGTGCATCCATTCACACCCCCAGACACAAGCTCTCACCCGTGCATCCATTCACACCCCCAGACACAAGCTCTCACCCGTGCATCCATTCACACCCCCAGACACAAGCTCTCACCCGTGCATCCATTCACACCCCCAGACACAAGCTCTCACCCATGCATCCATTCACACCCCCAGACACAAGCTCTCACCCGTGCATCCATTCACACCCCCCAGACAAGCTCTCACCCGTGCATCCATTCACACCCCCAGACCCAAGCTCTCACCCGTGCATCCATTCACACCCCCCAGACACAAGCTCTCACCCGTGCATCCATTCACACCCCCCAGACACAAGCTCTCACCCGTGCATCCATTCACACCCCCCAGACACAAGCTCTCACCCGTGCATCCATTCACACCCCCAGACACAAGCTCTCACCAGTGCATCCATTCACACCCCCAGACACAAGCTCTCACCCGTGCATCCATTCACACCCCCAGACACAAGCTCTCACCCGTGCATCCATTCACACCCCCAGACACAAGCTCTCACCCATGCATCCATTCACACCCCCAGACACAAGCTCTCATCCAGGCACCCATACACACCCACATACACAAACTCTCACCAAAAACTTCTTTCTTCACTGCAGTGATGGGCTCCAGTTCCACCGTGGCTTTACTCCGGTGGGCCTTCTTTATTCGCCACCACTGGGATGGGCTCCCATGGTGGCCTCTGTCGGGGTCGGGTTTCCTCTTCGCCACCACAGAGATGGGCTCTTGTGGTGGCATTGCTTGGTCAGGGTCGGGTTTTCCTCCACCGCCACGGGGATGGACTCCCGTGGCGGCCTTGCTTCGTCGGGGTTTGACACTGCCATTCCTCCCAACCCTGGGCTATGTGATGCCTACCTCACCGGCCAATCAAAGGTTTCCTCCCTTCTTCCTACTCATACTGGCTGGTAGAAGGGGGAGGCGGCTTCCGACTGGCCTGCGTGGGGGCAGGCAGAATGAAGAAGGCTTCCCATTGGGCAGTGGGGGTAGGAAGCAAGGAGGCTTCCAATCGGCCCGCGGGGGCTGGAAAAAGGGAGAAGGAAAGCACAACGGGGCAGTGGGACACCGGGAGACGTGACACACCTGCTGGTGTTTGGTGACACACTGGTTAAGAATCACTGTTCTAGACAGACTCCACTGAGACAATGCTAAATTTCAAGTTAAGTTGCTCCCATTTTCTGGAGTCATTGTATAAGTAAAGGTCTTTAGAACATGTGGTTTCTAATAATCATTTAAAATCTTTTGCATCCTTATGGTTTGCCTGCTCACCAGTACTTCTCATGGCTCCAACTTCAGCGTTTTTAGCTTTGCCTGACTCTCCTCAATTAATGTGTGATGTGGTTTTTGCCTCCACTAAGCCTGTAACTGGTTTCTATACATTTTTGAAACAAACAGTTCCAGGTGTGTGGGCATTGAGAAGGTATGGAAAAATGATGCCGGTGCAGAGATGGAGCCTGCTCAGAAGTCCACATTCTGGGATAAGACGATTCGTATATCACAGGGGAGGCCAACCTCTCATGCACTAAGAGCCAAATAACCAGAATGCACAGTACCAAAGAGCCTCACAGTCTCAACAAATATGGGGTGTTGGTGGGGATAGGGGTCCTGTGATGAGCAGGAGAGGGAGGATGATATGGTGTTATCTGTTGGAGACCCTTCTTCTCCAATATAACCAATAGTATTCTATAAGTTCCCCCAACCTGCCCACCAGTCTCCCTGTCACAATTCCCTCATCTTATCCTAACCAGGATTTCAATCCTTTCTTGATCCCACCGGCTTCTTTCAATCTTCCAACCAATCTTTCATTCCCCCCACCCTGTCTCTACCAATCAAGTCCCATCCTTTTCTCACCAGTCTTAATCTCTCTTAAAATTCCACCATCCTGTCCTCATCAGTTTCTCTCAATCCTCCCACCACTTTCTCTCAATTCTTTCACCAGTCTCTCTCTATCCCAATTCTCCAACCCTGTTCCCACCAGTCTGTCAATCCCCCCCTCCCACAACCCTTTCCCCAACAGTCTCTTTCTCAGCTGCTCCAGCATAACATTCTCCCAACAAGAGCAATGATTGAGGCTTAGCATCCCAAATATAAGATTTCCTACACAGCCCTTTGCGCTACTCCCCCAATCCGGCACCATCTGCACCAATATCTCCATGCCCCCATCCTCCTGTCACTGTTTCTTTGACTGAACGCCCCTTCTCCCCAGTAGTTTTTCTGGCTCCCTCATACATACCATTGACCTTTTTTTTTTTTTTTTTTTTTTTTTTTTTTTTTAATAACTTCACCTTTATTGAGTCAAAAGAAAATATAAAGGCACGTGGTCACAACAATCAAGTAAACAAAAACATTCATAAAACAACGGCTTAACCTTGACATAAGAGAGCCAATACAGGTAGCCCAGTGACTCATCAAGTTTTTCCAAAGATAGCAAAGTATATTAGAAAGATAGATGAGAAAGCCCCACCACAATCACACACACACAACCATATCCAAACACACCACCCCAAACATAACCCATAGGGAGACTGGAGAGTTCCAATCCAGTACCTCCAAGCAATGGCCAGCAGGCATAAAGAACCCTCTTGCGGTAACCCCCTGAGCACCGAAACATCTGTAGTGGTGCAAAGTATGGCCTATACAACTTATGCAGCAGGTCTGACCTTATGCCAAAGTATATAATAACCCCTCCGTGCAGAAAAAGACCTCAGCGAAGCAGCCTCTTTTTTTTTTTTTTATGCATTTCAAACTTCACTTGCTGCTACATCACTGAGCAGACACCAGGATCTCTTCCAACCTCCATTTAATTAAATAGACTTTTTTGCCAAGAGGAGAGCTATCGCAAGAAATTTTTTTAGCACCAGAAGGCAAAGCAGACCTTCCTCCCCAGAGGCCCAGCAATCCCCGACCAGGGGACTTGACAGCCCACAACCCTCTCTCTTTACTCCAAAAGGGTTGCAACTTTGTACACCCCGTAAACATATAAAGGGTCCCCTGAGAGACCTTACACTTCAAGCAGAGAACTGAGTCCCACACTTTCATTGTAACACCCAGGACCCGGGAGATATGCGTTCTATGAAGAAATTTGTACTGAATTTCCCTCATGTTAGCCGAGATAAATTGCTGATACACTGCCTTAAAGGCCTGAAGCAATTGTTCAGCAGCATTAGGAACCCCCAGATTTTCACGCCACAACATCGCTAAGCGCTGTAAATGCGGGGTAGGCAGGAGCTCTCAAATAACTAGACCAAATCATAATTTTATTAAATTTAGCCAGCATTTCCAAAAAGCTCTCCTCCTCATCAGTCAAAAGAACACGGGAAATATCGTGCACATAGACAATGGAACAATAATGCCGAGCTTATAAATAAGCAAAAAAAATGAGACCGCGGGATATCCCATTCCTCTCTCAGTGATCAAAAGAATACAGACAGGAAGACTCAAGAGACCCTCCAAGTGAGAGAGGTTGTAAAAGCCTTTAAGAAGCCAGTCCCAAAAAAACAGAGCTGCCCAAGCCAGGCAAAAAATCTGGGTTCCCCACCCATGTCAAAAAATGGAGACCACAGAACTGCAACCCAGAAAATCCGGCCACCAATCTCACACCCCACGGGCTGCAGATAGCCAAAACACCCTAAACCGCAAGGAAGAAAGCTTAGCTGGGCGTAAATGTAACAAGTTAATAGGTCAATAAGGGAATACCCTATCCAACATCAATCTTGGAATGAAGAGAAGCCCATTCCTGAACATAACAAAGAAGAACAGCAACGTTATAAATCCGCAGGTCAGGAAGACTGACCCCCCACAACTCCTACCTAAGCAAAGCACATCGAAATGTATGTGGGCACACTTGCCTTGCCAGAGATAGTTGCACATGAAACAGATTAATAGATTGTGCCTTTAGCCAAAGAGGAAGCATCTGCAGAAGGAAGAGCAGTTTAGGGAGTATCAGCGTTTTCAAAGCACAATGACCCATCAGGGAGGGAGGGGAGGGACCCTATGCAATAATTGTTTGAGGCTCTGCAAACAGGCATCAAAGTATAAAGATATCCTGTGCCGCAGGATCGTCATGATGATCGGAGAGAGACAGAATTGCCGATGTGTGCATAGTATCTTTCAGTGCATCAAATACATTGGAGAGCATTGTTCATTAATCACACTGCGGCACAGGATATCTTTTTTGACTCGAGACCATTTGATGTATATTTATATTTGAAACCAGGACACTCAGAAACTACAAAACGATAAAAGCTGAGCCCCTGACGCAGCCCCACTGAAAGAGGGCGAAACTCGGCCTGAGTTGGGCTTGTTTGAAAATTTGTGTCTCTGTCCAATAAAGGAATCCAGATCGGACATTTGGCTTCTAATTATATAAGAATACTGGGCCTGCTTGAAAAAATGGAGGGGAATGACTATTACATTTCTCTCAAAATGGTTCCTGGATATACCGCAGTTTGCCTGCCCTAAAGGCTCCATAAAAATAGAGCACATCGGGCACTTGCCCCAGGCTCCTCCTCTGCTGGTCGTCTTAGGGCGATGATAGTGAAGCTCCAGAGCTTTAATGGTAAGAGTAATTTTGAATGCGAGATAACGCCTACCAAGAGCACCATATTACAATATTTCAGAACTTCACTGCAGATTTATAGTGTAAGCACCATGCTTTCCTGGCTGCGAAGCGCAAACTACAGCAGCTATACATGATACATGCCATGATTCACCCTGTCCATTTGCGTGTTTTTACAAATGGCAAATGCTGCTCTTTGATACTGATAAGGTCGTTTAGACGTAGATACAAAAAGAGAAATCAAGATCTGTCCCCACGGCACACTTGTTTACGATTAATTGCAGCTGCAGCAGTGCTTATATTTCATCAGAAGAGACAGGTTAAGGTCAGCTTGATGACTTGCATCTGATTTTTGCTGTGGAGGCAGCTCAAAATCAGGAAATAGCTTCAGTGTTGGCACACAGTGTTATGCAGTTTATATTTTCTGGGACATACAAGGACTACTCATTTTTTCACTCTCTCTTCTGATAATCGCTGGCCTTAGTATTTGTCAAGCCTGCAAGGATAGACAGCCGGAATTCGAATCGACTACCTTAATCAAACTGTTAGTCTGCTTGAGGCACTTCATCTGTCTATTTTATTTTCTAAACAGGCTTTGATGCTTTTAATGCAACTGCAACATTTTCCCCCTCTTAGACGGCAGGGGAAAGAGAGGAACTGGATTTAGACAACAACCGAGGGCCCCTGCTTTCATGGTCTGGGATACTGATACGAAAATATAAGGGAAAAAGCACAGGACTGCTTCTACAGCCAAGTCCTAAAAGACACGAAGAAAGTGTGCATGGGGGTAACTTGCTGGTGCGGCAGTTATTACCCTTAACCAATAATCCTCGATACCTTTGATGCAAGCCCAACATTGCTCTCTGCTTCAACGGCAGAGGAAAAGAGACAACAACCAAAGAGGTTCCTGACTTTTACCATCTGGGAAATTGATAAACATGGGGGTAACCAGCAAACAGTAGCAGTTACTACCCTTAACAGAAGGCATGGAATTTCTACCCTTAACCAAATAAGCCTTGATGCTTTTGATGCAACTGCAACATTGCTCTCCTCTTCGAAGGAGGGGATGGGGGGGGGGGGGGGGTGTGAAAGGAAAGAGGAATTTGGATCCAGAGACAACCAAGACGAGCCATGAGCTTTTACAGTTTGGGGAACTGATGTGCAGACATTAAAGAAAACACGCAGGACTGCTTCTACAGCCAAGTCCATAAGCAAAACTGACTGATGCATGGGGGTAACCTGCATGGCGAAGTAGATACTACTACTATGGGAAGCTTGCTGAGCAGACTGGCTGGATCATTGGTCCTTTTCTGGCGTCATTTCTATGCTTCTATGAATGTTTATGTAAATGTTCTCCCTGGTCTCATGCTATTTTGATTATAAAGATATGTTGGGTGCACTAGGAGTCTGGCGAGATATGAAGCCAGGGATGTGCTGCTGATGGAGTGCAGACGAATGGATAGCTTCATAACAATTTTGTGGCTGGGACTTCACGCTGAGCCATTGTTTGGTATTTGTATGCTTTTATTTTTACAAGCACCTAAGAGCAATGACACTATGGCATACTCACCTCAATACGCAGTCAACCTGACATAACTTATTTTATTATTTGCAAATGAAATTATTGCTTTCTTTGGTGCCACTGTACAGCTTATTCCACTTTGCAATAGCTTCATTAATGTAAAGCTGATACATATCAGAACTTTATAATTGTGTGCAAAATGTTTTTTGTAATGGTGATCACGATGGGGGCGGTGTTACGATCCTGCTCGTGGAGCCCATCCCGCGAGCAGGCCACCTACCGCTTCACTCCGATCCACATTGATGCGGCCTATGCCACCCCAGACTGCCGCTGCTTTGCGGCCCAACACCGCTCTCATGGCAGAAAGGGCCACTGCCATCCCTCTCCGCGGCTGGGAAGCCACTGCTGCTCCTATCTTCACGGCCTGGGATGCCGCCGCTGACTCCACCTCAGCGGCAGGGAAGCTGCCACCGGGATTCCTACTAGTGGATGGAAGCCGCTGCCGGCGCTGCCTCCATCTTTGCAGCCTTGCGCCACCGCCAGGAACTTTGCCACGGCACGAAGCTGCCTCCAGCCTGGCTCCCCATGTGGCAGGACACCGCCGCAGGCCTCTGCTCTTCTGGACTCTCCCTAGGCACGGGCATGTGCCTCTTCTTCTGTATTTAAAGGGCCAGCGGCGGGAAAAGTCCTGCAGCCCTCAATGATGTCAACAGCCTTTGCCTGGATCAGCCCTATAAAAGGGCTCTGCTTCATTCCCTCAGGGCCTTCAGATCTGGTCAGCACAGTGGTGTGTGGTCTTCTTCTGGTCCAAGTCCTCCATGGTCTTCCTGTGCCTTGATGGATCTTCATTTCATGTTCTTCATATTCCTGAATTTCTTCTCCTTGATGTTCCTGGTCTCGTCCCTCGTTGGAGCTCCTTCGTCGCTTGTTTCATGGTTCTGATGTTCCAGATGTCCAGTTCTCCAGATGTTCTGTGTCCAGAGGTACCATGTTCCACGTTCCTGATGTCCAATGTTCCTCTCCTGATTCCATCCGTCTCAACTTCAGCTCTTCGTCCAGTTCCTAGGTCCCTCATCTGTTCACCTTTCCTGGTGTGCCACCGTTGTGGTCTGTTACCAGCCCAAGCCTCCGGAAGACTGTTTTTAATGCCAGCTTCTGAATTCTGAGTCTTGAAACCTGAGTCTTGAATCCTATCCTGGTCTTCGGAGTTTCTTGTGCCTGCTTCTGTCCATGCCTAAGACTCTACCAGAACCTGCACCGCTTCAGCGTAGTCCGAGACCAGCCATGGGCGGCTGTGTAGGGCACTCTGCAATGCAGCACTTAACTAGTACTTTCTCCTGAATCCTCGTCTGAGACCTCCGAGTTACCTGAGTCTACGTCTGAATCCTCCGAGTAACCCGAGTCTACGTCTGAGTCTTCTTGTTACTGCCCTCAGCCTCTGTCTGGTCTCAAGCACTTGTCATTCCCTAGCGGCGGGTCCAGAAAGGCTATCGAGTGGCTGGAGGGCTACTCTCGAGGCCAGCATTGCGTTGCTGGGTCTCATTGGTGCGTGCAGGTCCAGTGGAGGGCTGAGCCTGCCTTGCTCCTATTCCAGTTGTTCCTTGCCTTCAGTCCAGCCTTGTTCCTGCTCTGCCCGTGCTGGTACTCTCACCTCCCATGGTGTGTGTCTTGGAGCTCCTCCCTGAGCTGACCCGTGGCCCAAGGGCTCACAATCCCCCTTGAGAAGCGACTGCGCCTCCGTGACTCGCAACAGGTGGCAGTAGGGGGGCTCTGCCCTCATAGTCTCAAAGGTTTTCCCACCAGAGAGATGCAGGATTCACAAAGGGTTATGGGAGGATGGGTTAGGTGGGAGTGGTTGGTGGGGGAGTTGTGTTAGGAGGTTTGCTCTTCTATGCTTCTGTTTTTTTTAGGCCCAGAGCTGGGGTTGAAGCCTAGAATAAATAAAAACTACTGACATTTACTACACAATGATACTAAGCAAATAGGGGCAGATGAAAGATTAAAATGGCATATGTACTGTCTGTATTACTTTGGTAGTACACAAAGTAAACACTTGGGAGAAATGGTTGCTGGGATATTACGCTCATGGGATGTATATGATTGGTTTGTGGATGCAACTCTGGACTTGGTATGTTTACTTTAGTTAAATGTATCTTGCTGATCATGCAAGGTATCTTTATCCTTACTACAAGGAAACAAATACTGCAGTTTGCCTATAGGCAGACAGCTTAAATATTAATGCTCCAGAAGACCAACCTCCAAGAACAAGAGCACACATAAAGCTAAAATACAGATGGGTTGGGTATGTATTCTCTGCTTCATATAGTAACAGGAGCAGGGCATGTGTACTTTAATACATAAAAATGTATCTATCACAATCCATAATTCTGTGAGTGACCCTAAAGGGAGATATGCTATCTTGACATGTACTTGATATTCTGTTGTGTTTGTGCTGTTAAATATTTATGGTCCGAATACTAATCAGTGCAGTTTTATCAAAATCTAGCGGATAAATTGGCTAAGCTCACTGTGGATAAAATTTATGGGGCGGGGCACTGGAAAGTATGCTTGGATTCCATTATAGATAAAATTTCTCATCCTAGAAGCAGGTATGAGATTGCTGCTGAACTTGGGGGACTGATGGGCTCTTTCCAGCAGGTTGATGTCTGAAGGGAACACCACCCGATCAGGAGGGATTATACTTTTCACTCTCCCAGACATAAAATGTATAGCAGGATTGATTTTTTCCTGTGCACAGCTAGTCCCTTCAGTGTCAGACAGTGAAATTTTAATCTGTTCCCTGTTAAATCACCACCCAGTGGAAATTACACTAGACCTTGGAGTCCTTTCTCCTCGTATTCTATCTTAGATACTTAACCCTAGCCTTGACTGGGGATATATAATTCCTAGTGGTGCTTAGGGACAATATCACTGAGAACTACAGGCATAATTCCTGAGAGTGACTATACACCAGCCCTATGTTGGGAAGCATTTAAGGCATATTTGCTGGAAGAATAGCAGCATTTGCCAGTGCAAAAAAGAGCACAGGCAAACCCTTAAGTTGGAATAGGAAAGTTGTGATTTGGAAGGTCAGCATATACTTGATTGTGCCTCTACTACCTTGCAAAAATTAGGGAGTGTTAGGCAGAAACTAGCATTATTAGAGATAGGGAAGATAGAAATGCCCTCAGATATACCAATATATGCTTCTATGAGCATGATAACAAAACAGGCACTCTGCTATCCAAAGCAGTTAAAAAGAAAAAAAAAAGTGTCCAAGGCGCATCTACTGAAAATACAGAACAATGGGGGTGAGATTACATATAACCTAAAGGAAATAGAACATGTAAGGTGAAGCACCTTAGGAACCTTTACTCCCAACAAAAGGGGGCCAATGTGTGGGATGTGCAGGACTTCCTTGATTCGTTAAATCTACCTGCATTACAAGACTCACTTAGGGAACTGCTTATGGCTCCCATTTCACTCTTGGAAATTCAGTCAGCAGTCAAAGACTTAACTAAAGGGAAATGCTCCAGCCTGGATGAATTCCATGTTGATTTTTTATAAGAAATACTTACCAGACCTGGTGCCCTATTTATCACTACTGTTCAATGTCGCAGAGGTAGGGAGGTCTTCTCTGAGAGTGTTGGCTGATGCAAATATATCACCAATATATAAATCAGGTAAGTCAGAAGGATAACAGTTTTTATAGACCTATTTTGCTTTTGAACTGGGACCTTAAGATACTAGCAAAAGTGTTGAAGAAGAAGCTGGAGGTTATCTTACCAGAGCTGATTAGGGAAATGTCCCTGTATCCAATGCCAAAAGGTTTAACACTGATTTCATCATCATTCTCCTTGACCTCACAGTGGCATCTGATACACTGAATCATGAACTTCTTCTCTCTAGTCTACAGTTTATTGGTACTCAAGACACCATGCTCAAGTGGTTCACTTCCTTTATATCAAATCACTCTCAGCAGATAAATTTTAACTCCCACCATTCAGACTGGTACACCACAACTGGAGTACCACAAGGCTCCACATTATCCTCTGTGTTTAATATTTATCTTCTTCCATTATGTCATATACTATCAGATTTAGGCATAGATTTCAAAATCTATACTGACGATATACAGCAACTCATTCCCTACACTTCCTCCTGGGCACACACCTTTTCATTAATTACCATTTATATGGATACAATAAAAACCTGGCTCACATATAATAGAACTAATATAGTTATCAACCATTACAAACTCTTCATGTTCACCTCCAACACACTTTACATTTAACTCACACGCCATCTCAATTGTTACGCAAGCAAGTAACTTAGGTGCCAAAACTATCAATGTCAGAAAATATATCAAAATTAACAAAAACCTCATTCTACAAACAACCTTCTGAAAAGACTTAAACCTTTACTATTTCGGGATGATTTTAGACTTGCACTCCAAGCACTTATCCTTTCAGGATTAGATTACTGTAATTCCCTATATAATGGCCTTCCAGATTCAACACTTCGTCCGATTCACCTTATGCAAAATTCTGCTGCTCAACTCCTAACTGGTTCCAAACTTAAAGATCACATATCCCCTGTTTTGCTAAATCTTCACTGGTCATCCATCAAACAACAAATCCACTATAAAATCTTAACTTTAATATTCAATTTAATCCATAACCCATCAGCTATCTGGCTATGTATAACCCTTCGTTTATATCAACCCTTGCATCACTTATGGTCATTAGACAAAAACCTCCTTGAGGTTCCAACAGTTAAAATCGAGAAACTAGAAATGACAAGGAACGTGCTCTCTCAGTGGCAGGTCCTCTATTTTGGAATTTTCTCCCAACCTCTCTTATAATCATATCTAATCCAAAGGAATTTAAGAAAAAAATTAAACACATATCACTGTTGCATCACTTTCAATTTAACTTATACAGACTAATATCACCATCCCACCTATGCAATTTTCTTCAATATTTCGTTGTGTTTTGTCTTGTTTTAAAACATTAATTTTATTTAAATGTATTTTATTATTCATTACCTATGTTTTTATCTTCTGAACTATGTATGTGCTATCCAATTTGTAAACCACCTAGACCATACTATGTATATATGGTATATAAGAAACTTTAAAATAAATAATAAATACAATTTACAAGAACTTGTATTCCACTTTCATAACAAAACTTTTTTCAAAGTAGATCACAGCAATAAAACAGTAAACAGTCATTAAAGCTTAAAAAGACATCAAATTATTTAAAAGGTTGTTTAGCATATTGCATATGGCCAACCAGAAAGATTTATCAGGGATGGTAGCGTTAGACGCTGATAAAGCCTTCGACAGAATATCTTGGTCTTATCTCTTCACGGTTTTGGAAAAAAAGTCTGGGCTCCCGAGCAGATATTTGGAGTGGGTTGAAAGCAATGTACGAAAGGCCACAGGCACAGCTAATAGTTAACGGCTCACCTCTCCGGTTTTTTCCCAGATTGCTAGAGAAACTCTGCAGGGTGCTCATTGTCACTACTCCTGTTTGACCTGGCCATAGAACCTTTGGCAGTGGCAATTAGGCAAAGCAAGGTATGCAGCTAGAGGAGCAAGAGCATAAGGATTTCCCTTTACATGGATGATGTCCTTTTTATATGACCAATTCCCTAGAGTCTGGCCCAACCTAATGGAATTATTTACTATATATGGCCTATTCTCAGGCTATAAAATTTACCATATCCTATAGGCAGAAGAGTGGCAATTTCTGCTTGTATGACAACCTTCAAAGTAGCTAGAAATGGGTTTAAATACCTGGGAATATTTGCAACTCAGCGCCCTGCATGACCTCTATAGAAAAATATTATGAAGTGGCCATAGGTCAAATTGAAAGGGTCATTACTAGCTAAGAGGACTTATTACATGGTCAGGCATGTGTAATATACTGAAGAAGGGTTTGCCAAGATTATCTCTCTTCCAAAATTTGCCATGTAATACCCCAGCTAGGTTTTTTGTTGAGTAGCATGGGTGAGGATTAGATTCAGGGGTGAAGGGTGACTGCTGAAGTTGGTAGTGCACCAGGAAAGGAGAAATTACTACTTACCTGATAGTTTCCTTTCCTCTAAGGAAGGCAGATCAAGATAATATTGGGATATACCAAAGCTACTCCCGAAGAGGGCGGGAGGCTGCCCACAGTGCAGACAACACTGCACGTGTGAAGGCTACACTTCAGAGCCCGAACATCCAAGTGACAATGCTTGGGAAGGTGTGCAAGGAATATCCTGTTGCTGCCAGGGAAATCTTAGCAGGAGAAAATAACCAACTCTCCGCACATGATACTGCCGGAGCTTTAGCGGAACCAGTTCTAAGTTACTTAGAGAAAGAAATCTCTGCATCTCCGTTATAGCTGCCCGCTTCGTCATATTCCTTTATCTTCACCATGAAGCATAAACAATCGATCCAACTACCTGAAAGACAAAACTGCAAGTATCTCATCCAATGCCACTTGACATCCAAGGCAGCCAAAAAATGACACCCACTCTCATCACTAACCCCCTCCAGTGTGGGAAGGGGAGGAGTGAGTCAAACTCCTGAAACCACTGTTGGCCAGAAGGCAGGCACAGCCTTAAACTATACCACCTCCGGAGTCACGCACAAGCCAGCTTATGGCAAGAAGATCTCACAGCTAGGAACCTATGTTGAACAGATTGCTATGAGAAAAAAAAACTGCCTGCAAAGCTAAGTAGCTGCAAAGGAGGCTGAAAACGGTTAACTTCCTTCAAGAACCCAGACACCTCGGTCCAGCAAAGACTCACCCTCTATCACAAGCAAGAGTTGCTACCTGAACCTTCAGGGTAATAAAGACCAAGCCTTTAAGCCAACCTTCCTTTCCAAAAGAAAAGGAATTTCTCCCTGAGAGGGCAAGGATCCCACTCCTCACCCCAGGCCTGGAATGTCTCAGACTGTAACATAAGCCAGAGAGATAGAACACCCTGCGGCCAAGAGCAAAGGGGAAATCACTGCAGAAGAATAATCACACTTCAGCAACAGAATCCTCTCAAGGGCCAAACCATAAGGCAAAGCCGATCCGGATCACTAAGTGGAAGAGTTCCTGGAGTAACTGATCTGTCCTAAAAGAAAGTGAGTGCATTGCCTACTAACAGCCTCTGTAGATCAGCAAACACGACTACCAGAGCCAATCTATAGATATCAGAAGTACAATTCTGGTATGGCTAGCAATCTTGTGAAAGATGTTATGGTCCAAGAGGGAAGACTTATAATATCCTACCCAGCGGACCCACCTTAACAGAAGCGCCAGAATTTTGCACTCTCGGAACACCAACTGAATAATTCGCACTAAACATGAGTGGAAAGGCTTCTGTTTTGCACAGATGAATGATGTAGACTACTGTCCACGCATTGCATGATAGTGCTGTAATTCGATGAGCTTCCAGCTCTCGAAGAAGCACAAATATGCTAGTTGGAGTACACGCTTTCCTAATTCCTGAGAGGGAACCCCATAACTCAGCAGGTTCGCATCTGATATGAGAAACATTTAACCCACGGTTCTCCAAAGAATCCCTTCCCTGAGATGATCCACTTGTAGTCACTACTGCAACTGGACCCTCACCGGCAGGAGAAAGTGAAACCACACTATGCACTCCTGTGACCGCAGATACCACCAGGAGCGCAACGTGCGCTGAAGAGGCTGCGAGCGAGCTTACTGACCAAGGACAATGTCCAAAGTGGCCGCCATCAACCCCAGGAACTGAACAATGAACTCCCGACTGCGACACTCTGGCAGAATTAGTCTGTCCCACTCCACATCAGCCGCACGCTGAAATACTCCAGCATCCAAGACTGTAACTATCTAGATACGTGCCTCCTTTGCACAGAGATACCAGTACTACCCCATGACCTTGTAGAAGGTTCATATGTGCAACTACCAGCCTGACAGATAATGCCTGGAAATGATAATGTCGCAGAATGGCCAAGCTCAAGAAACACTGATGTTCCTGGCAAATGCGTAGACATGCCACCATCAGAAATGAAGATGTGAGAAACTCCCTAACACCCAGTTTTCCTATGGAAGGAGTAAAAACAAATGACTCAACTTCCTTATGAATAGTAGAAAAAAAGGTAGATAGAGGCCTGCAATTTTCTTTTTTTTTGCAATCTGGGAACAAGCATGACGGCCTTCAAGTCCAACAGCATTCTGGTAGAGAGTTGCACAGAGAGATTACAGAAGCATCCAGAGGAATTCCAGAGCATAATTATCCCTCATGTCAAAGGCCCAGTGGTCCAACTAATCTGGACACACTTCTGAGCCAATAGGTGAGTCTTTGGACCTTCATTGTGAAGACTGAGGAGCTCCAGTACTGGAGGATGCCTCAGAAATGAAAACCCTAAAAGAGTAACTTTGTGGGACTGGATCTGGAGACCATAGCCACAGCTGGCGTGTAGCCGCAATCGTGTAAGCCACGTGTCTAGTGGTTGTCTGGACTATGTCACAGCCTACATCAGCTAAGAATGCGGTCCCCCCGGTTCCGTATTGAACTGCCATCGGATCCTGTTTCTTGTTTGTCTCTAGAGACAAGCAACTAGTCCACACTACCAAAGAGTAACAGGATGCAGTCTGCAAATGCATCACCATGGTTGCAAGATCTGCCTAAGGATAGTCTCAACCTATCCTGAGCATACAGTAGAGCAGAGCTTTCCAAAGTGTGTGTCGCAACACTTTAGTGTGTCGCCTGAGGTGTGCCGGTGTGTCGAGCAAGCCCGGTGCACGTGACACACCGGCAAGTGGGAGCCAATGCGGCCGCCGGTGGACCTCATCCCACTGGCGGCTAAGCAGTGAAGAATCGCTGTGCTGTGTGCCGGAGACACACAGCAGGAAGATCGGCAGGGCCGTGGTGGAGCTTACGTCACCACGGCCCGAAGATAAAGGTCACGCAGGTGCTCCTCCTCCTTCCTGCCCACGTGGCCCCAGAAGAAAAAATGTTGCCGGAGCCGCACGGGCAGGAAGGAAGCAGAGCATCAGCCGCGTGCAGAAGAGGAGCAGCGTTGTTGCAGCGTGCGAGAAGAGGAGGAGGCCCGGTACCAGGGTCCCAACCGCGGATCGGCCCGCGAAGAACAGGGACGCCGCTGCCGCGGATTGGCCCGTGAAGAACAGGGCCGCTACAGAGCCCATCCTGCAGCGACCCGTGAAGAGGAGCCCAGAGGTAAGAGAGAGGCTGAGGGCCCATAGAGTGCGTGTATGAGATGAGTTGAGAGATTGTGTGCCTGTATGAGATGAGTTGAGAGATTGTGTGTGGAGTGAGGACCTGAATGTTTGCAGAGACAGCATATGAGAGCCTGTGTGTGTATGAGAGAGACAGCATGTGCCAGTGAGAGCCTGTGTGTATGAATGATTGTATGAGAGAGCATGTGACAGTGAGTCTGTACTTGAGCAAGACAGCATGTGGGAGTGCAAGAGAGCCTGGGTGTGTGAGAGTCAGACACCATGTGCAAGAAAAACTGTGTATGAATGATTGTATGAGAGAGAGCATGTGAGTGAGAGCCTGTGTGTGTGTGAGAGAGAGAGAGAGAAAACATGTGAGAATGAGAACCTAACTATGTTTGAGGGAAGAAGATAGATGGAGAGAAAAGAAATAGAAAAAAAAAGACAATATGAAAGGAATTGGCAAAAAAAAATAAAGTGGAGGTGGAACAAAAAAGCCTGTGACCAACCGATTAGAAAACTAAGATCAGACAGCAAAGGTAAAAAAAAAAAAAATTACTTTTTACTGATTGGCACATGTAATCTTTGGTAATGTGCAAGAGTAGCACTTTCTCTATGCGGATCTCACAATGTACGAGATCAACATGGAGGAAGTGGAAACCCACGGGGCCTGCACAGAGGAGGCAGCAGAATGGGCTTCAGTGCCAATAGCAGCAATCAGCGCCTCCCAAATAGCCATGCGGCATCAGTGACAGGGGCAGCAGAAGAATGAGAGAGGCTCCAAGGTTGCTGGCAAAAGAAAGAGAGGGGGTCTGCCTTTAGTGTGTGCATGTGTATGAATGGGAGTCTGCCTGGGGGTGTATGTGTGTGAATGCATGGGTGCCTGCCTGAGGGTGTGTCTGTGTGTGAGAATGTATGGGGGTCTTCCTGGGGTTTGTATGTGTGAGAATAGGTGCCTGCCTGTGTGTGTGAGAATAAATTGGTGCCTGCCTGGGGGTCTGTTTGTGTGAGAATGAATGTGTGATGCCTGGGGGATGGTGAGGGAGTGGTGTGAGAATGACTGGGAGCTTGCCTGGGTGTGTGTGTATGTGAGGGAGCCAGAGAGAGTGAGAGCATGAGTGTGTATGAGAAAATCCAGGGGAGTAAGAGTTTGTGGAGGGGGGGGAGGGGGTGTGTGGAGGGGGAGAGAGTGTCTTAGAGCCTGAGAGTGTGTCAGTGTCTGTGAGAGAGAGAAGTTATGGTGGGTATAAGAGCAGGAATATGTATGTATGTGACAGTGTATGTGTGAGAGAGAATGGATATGTGAGTATGTGTGAGAGAGAGAGGATAACCTCCTAATCCTTGACAATATCAGGGTGACTGGAAATCAAGAGCTCCCACACGTATGGACAGCAGGGGCTTTTTAAAATCCTTATTAGTTTTAATTATTGGGTGTTATTTGATATGTGCTGTTTTTAAATATTTTATTGGTATTTGGGAAATTGTAAAAAATGTATATGGTTTTAATTAATAGAAATTATATTTATCAGTAGTTTTAAAATATTATTTTATTAGTATGGTTTTACTATTATAACTGATGCTTTATGTTTCTTGATTTTATTTGTTTTATGAGGAATGGTGGTTCTGTTTTTCCATTGTAAATACACAGAATCTGGCTTCTTGGGGGTTTCCATTTCAGTTTTTGTCTAATTTGTGCTGCTTTATTTTGTATTCTGTATTTGGTGAGGGTCTACCTCTGCTCTGTGTGTGTGTGACCATGATGAGAGATTCTGCTAGCATAGGGATCTATAGCAATCTGGTTTGTTTTGTTTCCTCAGTAGGTGGTGTATTGGTATTCTAGGACCCAGTGCAATATTTATCCTTGCTTATTCACAGGTAGGGTTATTGTTGTTTGAGTCCTTGGTGTTATTACTGTTATGTTACAATGGGATTGCACTATATATTTGGAGTGTCTTTTTTGCGAGGTTTTGTGTTAGTTCACAATGTGCCTGGCAGTGGAAGGTGTTTGTGCTGCTGTTACTGTGAGGTGACACCAGAATTTGAAAATATCTTTTACTCTGATGAGCTGTAAGGGAAACATCCAAGCTCCATTGTTTGGGGGAATTTCAGTGGATGCACAGAGTTACAGAACTGGAGGTGCAGGATTTATATTGACATTCTGTCCCTTCCTATAAATTCCAGACTTCACTCTCCTAGTGATATAGAATTAGTTGAATGAGGCTATCAAATAATTATATAGTGTGAAACTGGCCAGCTTTTTAAAATTACGCAGAAGACCCTTTGGACTTTTTTTTATAAACACCAAATACTCAAAAGCTGTGTTCATCCCATCAAGCTCATATATCTCATTAAAGAGGTAAATTGAATAACAATAACGTTTTATTATTGTTATTCATACATTAGAACAATAACATTAATCTTGGAATATTATATATTTTTAAAATAAATGAAAGGTTTTCACAAGATAAAATGTTTCATGACACAACCTATGTATATATTTAAGGAAACATACATAAATTGTCAAAATACATTTTGTTCGTTTAAACCTTTAACCTCTGGTTTGCTAGTAGACTGAATTACTGTGTCCCGAAATTATGTTTGTCTAAAAAGTGTGTCAACATGAAAAGTTTGGAAAGCTCTGCATTAGGGGGTCTATTCCCAAGGACACCTGTTGGCTTCTGGTTCCTCCCTGGCGGTTGATGTAGGCCACTGTTGTGGCGTTGTCCCAACATAACTGACAGCTTCTCCTCGGAGTCCTGTGACTGAATCGTAGGCAGACTAGCCTGACTGCCCGGGCTTCCAGTCAGTTGATGTTCCATCCCGACTCTTCCTTGTCCCATTGCCCCTGGGCCGTCAGTTCCTGACAGTGGGCTCCCCACCCTTGTAAGCTTGCATCCGTGGTGAGCAAGACCCAGGTCGGTGAGGATAATCTTACTCCCTTGCTCAGATGGTTTTCTTGTAGCCACCATATGAGCTGGGTCTGTACCTCCGTCAGCAACTGGAGGCGGACGGTGTAGTCCTGGGACATCAGGTTCCATCTTGACAGTAGGGAACGTTGTAGTGGTCGCATGTGGGCCCCTGCCCATGGTACGACCTCTAGGGTTGATGTCATGAGTCCGAGAACTTTGAGGTAGTGCAATACTGTGGGGCGAATGCCATTCAACAGTTTTCTCAGCTTGTCCATCAATTTACTTCTCCTTGTAACGGGAAGGGCGACCTTGTCCTGTTGGGTGTCGAACCAGACTCCCAGGTATTCTAGAGATTGGGAGGGCTGCAGACAGCTCTTTGTTGTGTTGACAATCCACCCAAGGTTTTGCAGCAGGTTCTTGACTCTGGAGGTCGACTGATCACTTTCTTCTGGAGATTTTGCTCTGATCAGCCAATCGTCCAGTATGCATGTACGAGGATTCCTTCTTTCCTCAGTGCCGCTGCCACTACCACCATGATTTTGGTGAAAGTCAAAGGGGCAGTGGCTAGTCCGAAGGGTAGCACTCGGAACTGGTAGTGGTGTTCCATGATCGCGAAGCGTAGAAAGCGCTGGTGGTCGTGATGAACCGGGATGTGCAGATAGGCTTCTGACAGGTCCAGGGAGGTCAGAAATTCTCCCGGCTGTACTGCCTTATGACCGAACGTAGGGTTTCCAGGCGGGAGTGTGGTACCCTCAGGTAGCGGTTGACAGACTTGAGGTCCAGAATGGGCCAGAATGTTCCTTCTTTCTTGGGGACGATAAATAGATGGAATAGTGCCCAGTATTTTGTTGGTGCTTGGGCACCAGTGTTATAGTCTCTAGGGAGAGCAATTTTGTCAGTGTGGTTTCCACTGCCGTCCTCTTGGAGGGGGAGTGACAAGGGGTTTTCACAAATTTGTCTGGAGGGATGCTGTGGAAGTCCAGATAGTATCCCCCTCTTGAATGATGGTTAGGACCCACTTGTCTGACGTTATCTCGACCCATCTTTGGTAGAATAGGGCAAACCTGCCCCCTATGGCTTCTTCCTGTGGATGGGTCTGTTGATTCTCATTGTGGGGTGCAACTGGGGCCTGGACCTGAGCCGGCTCCCTCTTGTTGTGTTTGTTCCGAAAGGACTGGCCCCTGCCTGTGGGGCGAGGCACTTGGTATGTATTCTTGTACGGTCTAAAGTACTGTGCTCCTCTGCCCTTGGATATTCAGGGAGAGGGATGATGACTTCTTTTGTTATTGTCCTCTGGTAGCTGAGGTACTGGGGATTTGCCCCATTTGTCGGCTAACTTCTCCAATTCGCTTCTGAACAGGAGGGCTCCTTTAAAGGGCATTCTCGTGAATTTCGTCTTGGAGGTCGCGTCGGCTGGCCAGCTTCAGAGCCAGAGTTGCCTTCTGGCTGCCACAATGGATGAGATGCCCCTGGCTGAGGTACGCACCAGGTCGGATGTTGCACCCGTGAGGAAGGATATTGCTGGTTCTAATGTTTTGACGGGCATGGTAGCGTTCCTGGTGAGTGATAAGCAGGCCTGTGTCACCATGGCACAGCAGGCAGCGATCTGTAGTGACATAGCTGCTGCATCAAATGACTGTTTAAGGATGGATTCCTGACGTCTGTCCTGGGCATCCTCGAGTACTGCTCCTCCTTCGACTGGAATGGTTGTGCACTTTGTGACAGCTCAGACCATGACGTCCACTTTGGGAAACGCCAGGAGTTCTTTGGCTGAGGGATCCAGTGGGTATAGGGCTTCTAGGGCCCATCCTCCTTGGAAACTGGCCTGCGAAGCATTCCATTCTAGGTCGATCAGTTGTTGTATGGCTTGTAGCAACGGAAAATGGCATGAGGCCTGACGGAGCCTGACCAGAAGAGGGTTCGTCTTTGGTACCGTTGTGGCCCTTGCGCCTGGGATGGCCAGTTCCTTCAGGCTCATAAACACGAGGTCTGGTAACTCGTCTCTGGAGAAGAAACGCATCATGGTACGGGGTATGGTTCCGTTCCTGGAGGGATTTCTCCTTCCTCCAAGGTGTCAGTGTCCCCTAACAGGAAGCTTTTGTCCAGAGGGGCACGTCTTGGGGAGGCTAAGAGGGGCCTGGAAGGGTTTTGGTCTTCTGGTGGAGGCTGTGGTTGTGTCACCAGTGGCACAGATTGTGCCTGGATAAATGTTTGCAGCCCCTTGAAGAATTCTACACAGGAAAAAGGTTCCTGGGTCCATACTGAAGCCAGCGGCGTTCCCAGAGGAGCCCAACTGAGAAGGGGCCGAGCCGGGGATAGGGAGGTCCAGGGTACTATCGTTGGTGGAGCCAGATTCCTCTACTGGCCGGGGGTGGGGGGCTTGTCCTGGTTCGCCCAGGGCCGCCTCGCACTGTAGACACAGGGCAGAGTCCTCCTCGTGTTCTGCAGCTCTTAGGTGGCAAGCTGGGCAGAGGACTTGTGTCTTGGCTGGTGGTGCCATGGTTTGGATGCGTAGGGCGTTCAAGACTGGTCTGTGCATTTATATGCGCGCACCGGGCAGCTTAGATATGTGCTCCAGGGGCGAAGATGTGCATGCAAACTTCAAAGATATGCATGCAGGCTGCTATGTGCGCTTACGGAGATGCACGCACCGCTGTGCGCCCAGGCTTAACTTGTGCCCCTGGCGCCGTTGAACGTGCCGCTATGAGCCCAGCACCCTAGTGCGCGTCGCCACACACCCGGCACAGATACGCACGCTGTTATGCGCACGAGTAGGTTATGCGCCCAGCTCGCCGTTGTGCGCACGGCTCAGTTAAGTGGACAGAATGGCGATCAAGGGGGGGAAATGGCACCAACGGCCACACGAGCAAGATGGCACCCCCCCCCCCCCCGAGGGTCTCCACATGGGAGGACCCTCGTACCAGATCGGGTCTAGTCCATATTGGGCTGATCAAAACGATAGGACAGACGCCAGCTGGTGATCTGTGCGCTATCCAAGCCTCGGAGACCTGAGACTTTAAGAACGTTTTCTACCTTACCTTGTCTCGGCGTTTCCCGGTCTCGGGCCGGGCGGTCTCCGGCTCTGGGGGGAGAGGAAAAAGTACCTTCACCGCCACGCTCGGTATTGCACTCGCTGCCTCTCAGCCACTCCCATTCCTGAAGGCTAAGTCCTTGCTGGGAACCGGCTACCAGACCGAGGCTTACCTCTGAGGGATCTCGAAATCACCTCAGGAATTCTCAACTGGGGGAGGGACCCTTAGGTATCACCACAAGAGAGCAGGGCTCGTCTGTAGAGATAAGATTATTTCTTATTTGTTTTGGAATTTTTCTTCTTTGTTTGGATTTTCTAACGCTGTGCAAGCTTGTGTATAGTCCTGAACTGCTAAGGAGACTGAGAAATACTGAAGAGCAGAGCTTCCTGCACGGGTATATGTAGTGCTGATGTCAGATTGAAATCTGACTCAGTCTCCAACTGCTATCAGGAGCACACTATACCCATTGGTCCTGAGTTCATCTGCTACACGCTAGGAAATGTATAATTTTGTTAATTGCTTTAAGGTTTGTTGGAAGATGCTAAATTTGACAATTGTCTTCATTTAGGTCTGTCTTCCATTTTCTGAAACATGCCCTTTTGACTTTGCCTCTTTCATCTCACTATTAAACCATGCTGGCAGTCATTGGCCTTGCTTTGATCTTTTTTAATGTATGGGATGCATTTTATCTAGGCTTCCAAGATAGCATTTTTACACAATATCCATATATCATGCAAACAAACTTTTGCAACCGTTCTTTTTAGTCTTTTCCTATCTAATTTCCTCATTCTATAATAGTCTCCTTTTCAAAGTTATATTTCATTTTATATCCTCTCTCTAGTGATTACATCAAATTGCATTATGATCATTACTGCTATCGCTATTCTTTGCATTTTGATAACTGTTTTTAATGCCACATAACTGACTCATTACATTAATACCTACCTATTGCAAACTTAAGGAAATATTTCTGCAGTAATGACTGAAGGAGATATATATATTTTGTCCCACTTGAAAGTTTTTCTAATATTTTGTGTGATTATTATTTATTAGTCGCTTGATGATGAACTCTGGGCAACTTAGTACTAATAGTCTACTTCATCAATAATTCACTTTGAATGATTTAACTGTCATACTAGGCGTCAGACTGAATGTACTCAAACATTTCATCATCTTCCGCCTTATATATAATCATTGGTCTGGAAAAATGTCCCAAATATTTTTCAATTTTTATATTGCAAATAAAAATTTTTTTTAAATAAATAGTCCAACAGATTTAGCTTTTGAGATGTGTAATACACAAGGTAGCACCAACTGAATCTAGTATTTCAGCAACTCCTTTCTTCATCTCAGCCTGACACGGGAAATGACATTTCCGGTTGGAACACCACTATATCATTTGCCAACCTATTTCTAAGATTGCACCCCTGATGAATAACTAAACAGATTTCCTATCCCTCTAACCTTTATCCCCTTCCTCAGTTGAAACATATAAAAACATCACCTCAGATTCAGATGACCCTATAAAGTTCTTCCAATGAATCTGTCATATCTAAATATGTATCTTACAAAGTATTTGTAATACCATAATGTATTTTACTATAGTATGTGTCAGACCAATATGTGTTATACCATAACGTAAAATGTTACTTTTGTAAAACCGCTGCGATCCTCACTTGGAAAACCAGCATAAAAAAATAATTAAATAAACTGCACTCAGTTAATACATGGTGAACATTCAAACTTTCTACCAAATAGACGTGTTGGCAAACACTTGTGTAATTAGAAATGGCTGAAGTACGACCAGCCTTTTTCAACTATTAAAAATAATAGAAGCGACTAAGAACGCAATTTGTGGGATCCATCAATTTTTTGGGGTGGGGGAGGCGCTACAAATTTTAATTGTTCTTTTTACACGCTTAATTCATCTCTTTCAATTAGAAAGCTAAGCAAATAGTTGCTGGTGGTGATGGTTACTACAAGGTTATACTTTGTCTCGTGGCATCAGCTTACATACCTGGCGTCTGTGGTGGTCTTAGAAAAGACTTTGGGGAAATATATTTCTTCCTCTGTTCTCGAGCCTGCAGGACAGGAATCTCCTTTCCCTCCGTGGCAGGAGTCTGCAAAACAGGGATTTCTGCTTCCTTCGTGCCTGCATCCAGAAAAGGGATCTCTGCTCCTTCCGTGCCTGTATCCAGAAAATGGATACCCACTTCCTTCGTGCCTGCGTCCAGAAAAGGGATTGCCGCTTCCTTTGTGCCTGCATCCAGAAAAGGGATTGCCGCTTCCTTTGTGCCTGCATCCAGAAAAGGGATCGCCGCTTCCTTTATGTTAGCTTCCAGAAAAGGGATCTCCGCTTCCTTTGTGCTAGTCTGGTCAGCAGGAATCTTTTTCTCTCCGCCAGCCTGTGAACCTGACTCCGACAGTCTCTCTTTTATCGCCTGCAAAACTGGAATAGACAGTCTCTCTCTTATTGCCTGCAAAATTGGGATATCTTGCCTCTCTTCTCCAGCCTGCAAAATGTCCAGTCTCTCTTTTATAGCTAGCAAAATCGGATTGTCTTTTAGATCTTCTGAAGTCTTCAGAACTGGGATTTTTCTCTCTTCCACAGGCAGCTCTGTGGGTGCTTCACATTTCTCCTCTGCAGCTAGATCTGTGGGCTGTTCCCCTGCAGAAGAACTTGTATTTATCTCTTTCTTCTCTTCTCTAATCAAGGTTTCACCTTGTTCTTCTTCAGCGTGCTCTTCTTTTCTTCAACTGAAAGGTACAACCAGTTTTCTCCATCCAGGTTTTCAAATAAGCCAAGTATTCTTTCCCAAACAACGCTGAATCATCAAGATTGGGGGAAGCTGGTAGGTTTTGGAGCCTTTTCACTTAACCCAACTATGTTTAGAATTTTCTCTTGCCTGCAAGAGGTTACAAACGCATAAGTCTGGCCAAGAAGCACCAATGACTTTCGACATAAGGAAATGCTTTTCTCTAGGGCATTAGACAACTGTGCAATACTATGGAGGCCTTCTATCTTTTGGTCTATTTCGTACGCATTGCAAGCCATTAGCAAGGGAATACCAGCCTTTAGAAGGCGTGCTTGAACCTTCATCAATTCGTTGTCAGCAGGATTTAATAGTTCAATAAAACTGTTTCTGCTTTTTATTAATTTGTTTTCCTTTAGCATGCTTAAAAATGCATTATCTACAGACGGACTCTTCAAAGCTGGGTGTTTTAAGTTATCAATGCTGAAATAACAATACTCTTGCTGTGCTTCTTTAATCGAACACTTGTAGGATGCCAACATTTTGGCACAGCTTTCTGTTGTCACCTTAAAGAGAGCCATGTGCTGCTCCTTAAAAATGTCATCATTCTGCATGGTGTTGAACCCAGCCCATTTTATTATTTGGCTGCCAAATTTGGACATGATGTCAGACTCATCCATCAAGTCAATTTTCCTCTCTTTCTTTTGAGATCTGGATGTTTTGAAGGGCCACTCTGGATCACCTTTTACAAGTGACTGTTTCCCAGGCTTCCCTTTTAAAAAACCTTTGTAAAACTTGCCTTTATCTCCTGGGTGTAAGAATTTAGGCTTTGATGTCCCTGGGTGTTCAAAACTGTGACTTTCCATCTGCCCAGTTGATAAAGAACTAGTGCCATGCTGATGTCCTGTGTGAAATCGTACAAAGTCAGAGTCAGACTCTCTGCTAAAAAAAAGGCTCCAGCTCATCTCTCCAGAATACATTGTCTGAGGAAAATCTGCCATCCCCTTCGGCTCTTGTCATCAATGACCTTGATGGACCTGTTAAGAGAAGACATGCATCCAGAAATGATTGCCAGAAGCACTACATAATAGAGGAATAACATTTCTAGTTATGTACAATAAGATTATAGTCATGGAGAAGAGGAACAGCAATACACAAGCCATGAGCAACTGAACCACTACCACCTGTTACTCAGCTTGTGTGGGGGAGGGCTCAAATTAACAGAACTTGCTCCCTTCAGCTATAGTGAAAAAAGTTAAAGCATTTGAAGAGAGGTGCAAAACATTACTGGGGATATGGACTACAGAAACTGAAGTCTCTCCTAGAGTGAAGAAGTGACTGGGATCTGAAAATTCTGAGATTTGTCTCTCTCCCTGTACAAGGTTAGCAAAAGATCACACTCCTACCTTTGCTGATCAGAGGACATATAGAAAAATAGAAATGACGGCAGAAGAAGACCAAACGGCCCAGCCAGTCTGTCCAGTAAGCTTTCACACACTTTTTTTTTCATACTTATCTGTTACTCTTGGCCCTTATTAGTAACTTTTTGGTTCTAGTTACCTTCCACCCCCGCCATTGATGTAGAGAGCAGTGCTGGAGATGCATCTAAGTGAAGTATCAAGCACAATTCCAGTATTCAGCAGAGCCTTGAAGGCTAGAGACTGTTGGGAGTCATTTTTTGTTACTTTTAGATGAGAATGTATACAGAGAATAGGGCATATGGATTTAGAGTTCTCACCCAGACACAGATTAGTTTGAAGGCCACAGGCCGACCTGAGTGAACTCCTGTTCACTGTCTTACAACTGTGAAATGTTTACGAACAGGCAAGAGACTGTTTATTTAGTTATTCCACTAAGTATATGATGAGAAAGCTAGCAATTAACAAATACTAAAGCCGGAGAGAGAATATCAAGGCCTCAGCTGTTTCTGAAAACTGATAAGGACTTAGAAGGAGGGAACGGGGTTGTTCTCACAAGTGTTTGTAGGTTATTAAGGGGAGAAAGCGAGAAAGAGCGGGGAGAGGGTGCGCCCTGGACGTGATAGTACAGCTGATCCTTTGGAAATGTAAGCTTTTTATATTTCTGTAGCAATTGTTATTATCTACCATTACTTCATCTATTTGATCTGATTTTATTTGTTCTATCCTCCTATTGCTTAAATAAACTTACTTTACCTGGAACCGTGATGTACTAATCCCAGTAATTGTGTGTGGCCATTTGTGTAGGGGATAAGCCCCCAGGTATAATCCCAGTAATTGTGTGTTTATATGAGATTAGCCTCCCGGGTCAGAGCCCCTGGGCAGGATACCAGTGTGCACGGTCTGAACCCGTAACAGAGACCTAGAACCAAGTGGAATACTTTGCTTTGGTGTAATTTAATTTGTTTTGATTTATATTCCACCTTACCTGACTGCTCAACCATTTCAAATCGGATTATATTCAGGTACTGTGCATACTGTATTTACCATTACCCAGAGGGCTTACAAAGTTGTATCTGAGGCAATAGAGAATGAAGTGAGCTGCCCAAGGTCACAAGGAATGTCAGCAAGATTTGAACCCTAGCTTCTCTGGTTTGCAGCCTGCTGCTCTGACCAATAGCTACTCCTCCACTCCAGATAAAGATAAAAGACATCGCATTATGAGCCATTAGAAAAAAATGGAGTAGAGATATGCTCCATAGACACACAAAAAGTAACAGTAACTGGCTGCTTCATTTCACGTTTGCTACAATTTATCTGTTGTGCAAACTTGTTTGCATCTTTTACACCAGGGGTCCCCAACCACCGGTCCGCGGACCAGGACCGGGCCCGTTGGGGGTTTTTTGCCAGTCCGCGGCGCCACCAAGCACCGGCAGGTGTGTCGCGTGCTCCTGGTCTCTCCCGCTGCTCTTCCTTCCCTGCTGTCGTTGCCACCGGGCTCTCAGCACATTCAAGCCCAGTGGGAACGGCAGCGGTGCTAGAAGAAGCAGTGGCACCCGCGGCTGGCCTTTTCTTCTTTCCGCGCCTGCCCCCCCCCCCCCCCCCGTGACCCGGAACAGGAAGTGATACACAGAGCGGTGCGCGGGAAGGAGAAAGGCCATGCCACGTATAAAAGTAGCAGCGGCAGCAGCAGCAGCATCGGCCCCCAAGCAATCAAAGCAGCTGGTAATCGGGAAAGGAGACAGCAAGAGCCTCCCACAGCCGATGGGATTCTTCTTTCTTGGCCTGCGGGGGCTGAAGGAGGAGGCTGCTGCAGCTACCATTTGTGCTCGAGGGGGGGGGGGGGGAGGAAGTGAGGGAGAGAAAGAGAGAAGCAGCCAGCCTGCCTGCCTGCCTGTGTGTGATTGAGAGAAACTGGTCAGAGAGCTGATGTGTGTGGGTATATGTGAGAGACAATGAAAGTGGCTGCTCAGGGAGGTGACTGATGTGTGTGAGAGAGAAAAAGCATGGAAGTGAGAAAAGAAAATTAGGTTCTTACCTTTGATAATTTTCGTTCCTGTAGTACCACGGATCAGTCCAGACTCCTGGGTTTGGCCCCCCCCCCCCCCCCCTAGCAGATGGGAGACAGACGTTTACAAACAAAAACTCCGCCTATATCTAGGCTGGTGCCACCTACAGTCCGGCAGTATTACTTAATGTCAGAGCAGGAAAATCACAAATCAAACTGGCTAACGAACCTTCTAACCAGGACCAACAACACCAGTCCAACAGAATCCTCATTACCAGTTCTCAACGCCCAACTGGGAAAACAAACCCGAGATACCAATAACAGACAGAAAAGGAGCAAAATATCAAACAGACAGCAGCACGTACACTATGGCCTCTCCCGATAGTAGCACTTATCCGGGTGGGACTCTGGACTGATCCTTGGTACTACAGGAACGAAAATTATCAAAGGTAAGAACCTAATTTTCTTTTCCCTGTACGTACCCGGATCAGTCCAGACTCCTGGGATATACCCAAGCGCACTTCACCTGGGATGGGATCCGGAGAGGCCCGCTCTAAGCACACCTTCTCCAAACCCTCCCAGACCGGGAGCCTTGACATCCAAAAGGTAGTGCCGGGAAAAAGTATGCAAAGATTTCCACGTGGCCGCCCTGCAAATCTCTTCCGCTGAGATATGTTGACATTCCGCCCAAGAAGTGGCCTGAGAGAGAGTAGAATGGGCATGCAGCCCCAAGGGCAGGGACCGACCCTGCAACATATACGCCGAATTGATGGCCTCTTTCAACCATCGCGCAATGGTAGTCTTGGATGCCGCATTGCCCCTTTGAGGACCACTCCAGAGCACGAACAGATGATCGGAAACCCGAAACGCATTAGTTACCTCCAGATAACGTAACATCCAATTTACGGAGGTCCTTAGCCAAAGGATCCGAATCATCGAGTTGCAAGAACGACGGTAACTCAACCGACTGGTTGACATGGAAAGAAGAAACCACCTTGGGTAAAAAGGATGGAACTGTACGCAAGGATACCTCTGACTCCGATATCCTCAAAAAGGGCTCCCTGCATGACATAGCTTGAAGCTTGGAAATCCGACGCGCCGAAACAATGGCAACTAAGAACACTACCTTCAGTGTCAAATCCTTCAAGGTGGTTTTGCAAATAGGCTGGAACGGAGCGCCACACAAGGCCCGAAGAACAAGATTCAAATTCCAGGACAGACAAGGCTGACGAATCGGAGGCCGCAGATGTTTCGCCCCTCGCAGGAAATGCGCTACATCAGGATGAGCCGCCACTGGTTTCCCCTGAATCAAACCACGTAAGGAACCCAGCGCCGCCACCTGAACCCACAAGGAACTACATGAAAGACCCTTAGACAAACCGTCCTGCAGGAACAGAAGGATATCCGGCACGGTCGCTCGCGTAAGAACCACGTCCTGGTCCAGACACCACCATTCAAACAACTTCCAGACCCTAACATAAGATAAGGAAGTAGACGTCTTCCGGGAGTAGAGTAGCAACCACCGGTTCCGCGTAGCCCTTAGATCTCAGCCTTTGCCTCTCAAAAGCCAGGCCACTAGACAAAAGCGATCGACCTGGTCGAAACACACGGGTCCTTGGTGCAGAAGGTCCGGAACATACGGAAACGGAGAGGCTCCTCTACCGCCAGGTTCAGGAGGTCTGCGAACCACGGGCGCCGTGGCCACTCGGGCGCCACCAGAACAATGTCTGCCGAGTGTGCCTCGATCCGCCGCAACACCTTTCCTATGAGTGGCCACGGAGGAAACACAGAGTAGTACGTCCGTCGGCCATGGAAGAGACAGAGCATCTACTCCCTCTGCTGCCGTCTCCCGCCTTCGAGCAAAAAACCGAGGCGCTTTCGCATTGCGGAAGGTTGCCATCAAATCGATCGCAGGTGTGCCCCACCGAGCACAAATGAGCCGGAAGGCATCCTTCGCTAGCTCCCACTCTCCTGGATCCAGCCAATTTCGGCTCAAGAAATCGGCCTGAACATTGTCTACCCCGGCTATGTGGGAGGCTGCGAGACAACTGAGATGACGCTCCGCCCAGGCGAACATGAGACGAGCTTCGGACTCTACAGCCTGACTCTTGGTTCCCCCTTGTCGGTTGATGTACGCCACCGTGGTCGCGTTGTCGGACAACACTCTGACTGCCCTGCCGCGAATGAGTGGTAGGAACTCCAGAAGAGCCAGCCGAACCGCTCTGGTTTCCAGACGATTTATGGACCACGACGCTTCCTGAGGCGACCACTGCCCCTGTATTGAACGCCGTAAGCACACTGCTCCCCAGCCAAGCAGACTGGCATCCGGGGTAATGACCGTCCAAGACGGGATCTCTAAAGGAACCCCGCGACTCAAGTTGGCTGGCACAACCACCAATCCAAGCTGTCCCTGGCTGCCAGAGTCAGGGGCAGGGGCAGATGAAATTCTTCCGAGACCAGGTTCCATCGGGAGAGCAACGCTGACTGTAAGGGCCGCATATGAGCGAAGCCCAAGGTACCAATTCCAGTGTTGACGTCATGGACCCCAACACCTGCAAATAGTCCCAGACAATGGACACCTGCTTGGATAACAATCTGCGAACGCACGCTTGCAATGTGAACATTCGGTCTTGTGTAAGAGAAACCGTTCCCTGACGTGTGTCGAACAATGCTCCCAAAAACTCCAGGGACTGCGACGGTGTCAACTGACTCTTGGAGACATTGACTATCCAACCGAGCTTGTCCAACAATTGGATAACCCGCTGGATCGCTGCTCGGCAGAGCGTCTCCGACTTGGCACGGATTAGCCAATCGTCTAAACACGGGTGCACCAACAGACCTTCCCCTCCGGAGGTGCGCTGCCACTACCACCATAATCTTGGTGAACGTTCGAGGCGCTGTGGCCAGACCGAACGGGAGCGCCTGGAATTGAAAATGCTGCCCCAGCACTGAAAACCGAAGGAACTGTTGATGCTCTGCCCGAATGCCGATGTGGAGATACGCCTCCGTGAGGTCCAGGGAGGCCAGAAACTCACTCCCCTGGACGCACGGACACGATCACCGACCGTAAAGTTTCCATTCGAAACCGAGGAACCCGCAGACATTTGTTGACCCCCTTCAGCTCCAGGATGGGCCGAAACGTTCCTTCCTTCTTTGGTACTACGAAGTAAATGGAATACCGGCCCCTGCGAAGTTCGTTGACCGGAATGGGAACGATCGCGCCGAGCTCCCTTGAGACGATCTAGTGTCGCCCGTCGCTTCGCTGAGAACCCGCAAGGGGATACCAGAAAAAACGGAAACGGACGGTGTAAAAAAATCTAACTCATAACCGTGTCTTATCACCCACTGATCCGACATGATCCTGGTCCATTCCTTGTAAAAACGGCCGAGACGCCCCCCAATTCTGGGAACGAAGTAATGGACCGGGCGCCCATCATTGTGCAGGTTTGCCCCCCTGCACAGGCTGACCGGCACCCAAACGACCAAAACGGCGCCTGCGAAAGGACTGCGAATAAGATTGTTGATGCTGTGCACTGTGACGAAAAGAAGAAACAGATCCCCGGGAGCCTCGAGGCCGGCGACTACCGCGAAAACACGACCTGGAAGGGCCAGGCCGCCCCCCCCCCCCCCCCCCCCCAGACCGCAGCCTGTCCTCCGGTAAACGGTGAACCTTATTCTCCCCCCAGGGATTCAATCAAATCTTCCAATTCTTTACCAAACAGTCTCCCCTTGAAGGGCAAGGAACCTAGCTGTGCTTTAGAAGTCACGTCCGCCGACCAATGTCGTAACCACAACAGCCTCCGCGCGGCCACCGCCAAAACCATCGTCCTGGCCGAAGAAGATCATAGACGGCATCTGCACTATAAGCGATCACCGCCTCCAAGCGACTCGCTTGGCGTGCTTCTTCCGGCAACAGAGACTCATTGGCCAAGAGCTGCTGTGCCCAGCGGAGACCTGCCCGAAGGGAAAAATTACTACAAATCGCCGCACGAATTCCAAATGCGGAGACTTTGAAGATCTTTTTCAGCTGCACCTCCAGCTTCCTGTCTTGCAAATCCTTAAGAGCAGTACCTCCGGTGACCGGAATGGTGGTTTTCTTTGTGACCGCCGCTACTGCCGAGTCTATCTTCGCATGCGCAGCATGTCCAGGGCTTCCTCAGGTAAGGGACAGAGTTATCCATCGCCTTCGCCACCTTCAGCCCTCAGGTAAGGGATAGAGTTTATTCCATCGCCTTCGCCACCTTCAGCAAATCCGAGGCAGAAAAATGCAAAGGGAAGGCTGAAGGAGGCCCCCAGAGACCCAAAACGACCGGATCCGTTATTCCGAGCCGGGACTCCTCCTGTGGCACCTGGATCCCTAATTCCCCCAGAATTTCCAGGATAAGAGGTCCCAGCTCCTCCTTCCGAAACAAACAGATCACCTTCAGGTCATCCCCCTCGGTAGCCTGGGCCCACGGGAACCCGAGGCCCCTTGGTCTCTGTCCCCATCAACCCCCCTCGGGGGCTGGGACGGAAGCTCTGTATCCCCAGACGGGTCCTCTGGTTCATCCGTGTCCGTGGTCGATTCCAGCTCCCCCCTGGGAACAGAGGACCGGAGTGGTCGAGCCCTACTCTGGCCCTCCGACCCCGGACCTGGCTTGGACCTTTCTCCGCCCGAGGCCCCAAATCTGGAGTGGAGGTCTCCCATGCCCTCTTCTTGGCCCGTCTACGGGCCTTGCAGGCCTTATGCATAAGCAGAACAAACGTGGACCCAAAGGACGAGTTCGAGGCTTCTTCCTCCCCCTCAGAGGGATGAGGAAAGCCCCCATGGCAGAAGCACGACTGTCCCCCTTGGGACCCCCCCCCCCCGCTGCGGGGATAACCTCGGCGGAGGGTCGTCCTCCCCCTCACACGCTGGCAACGCGCCTGCCGCGACTTCCTCAGACCTAAAATGGCCGCCGTTCCTGCTGAAAACGCCAGCAAAGAAAACAAAATGGCGCCCGGACCTGGTGTCCCCGCACTAATTGCCAGCCTCGGGACCGGCGCATACCTGCCTGCTGCCCCGGGACCCTGCCGGCGTCGCGGCCCCCCCCCCGGAAACGCATGACGAACACAGGCTGTCCCTTGACAGCCCCGTGGCCGCGGACCCGCAGGCCTGACATGCAGCTCTCCGCGGCATCGCAGCCCCGAGGAAAAAAGGGTAGGCACAGTACAAAAAAGAAAAGATATCCCCGGCGACGGCGGTCCTCTACCTCCCCCCTCACAGGAACAGGACAGGAGAGACGAGGCACAGACAAAAGAAGAAAAACAGGCAGTACTTTTTTCTTTTTTAAAACATACAGACACAGTTACCGGTAGATCAGGTCCGGGTCCAGCTGGGGGGAGGGAACCGGGCACCCCGATGTCACCGCCAGCCCTGATAGACGCTGACAGTGGAGCTCCCCCACGTAACAGCGGCCTCAACCAGAGGGGATGGTCCCCTCAGGACCTCACCTACCCTCTGGGAGGCAGGCTCGGTGACCAGCAGGCAAGCCTCTGCGGTCCGAACCCCAATCCGGCTTCCTACTCTCAAACTGCTTTCTCTTCCCTTTTTTTTTTTTTTTTTTTACACACACTAACTACCACCTAAATCTAGGTCTCAGCACAGACTGTAGGTTTGGCACCCTCTCCACCTGCTAAGAGACAGAAGAATACTGCCGGACTGTAGGTGGCACCAGCCTAGATATAGGCGGAGTTTTTGTTTGTAAACCTCTGTCTCCATCTGCTAGAGGGGGGGCCAAACCCAGGAGTCTGGACTGATCCAGGAACGTACAGGGAAATCTGGGTATGTGAGAAAGCATGGGCGTAATAAGCCTGGTGTTTTGGGGTGTGTGTGTATGAGTGAAAGAAAGCATGGGAGTGAGAAGCCTGTGTGTGTGTGTGTGTGCATGCATGAGAGAGAGACTGGTTGGTAAGGTGACGGGGTGTGTGAGAGAAAGAGACTGGTGTGTGTGAATGTGAGAGAAAGAATGTGATTCGGGAATGAGAGCCTGTGCACGTGAGTGTGAGCATGGAAATTAGAGAGACTGGTGTGTGTGTGTGTAACAGAGAGAAAGTGATTATGGGAATGAGAAGCCTGTGCATGTGAAGAGAGTGAGCATGGGAGTGATAAACCTGGGTGTGTGTGAGACATAGCATGGGAGGGAAAAGCCTGTATATCTGAAAGAGAACATAGGAGTGGGAAGCCTGTGTGTGAGAGAGAGAGAGAGAGCGAGATTATGGGAATGAGAAGCCTGTGCATGTGAAGAGTGAGCATGGGAGTGAGAAACCTGGGTGTGTGAGAGACACAACATGGGAGTAAGAAGCATGTATATCTGAAAGAGAACATGGGAGTGGGAAGCCTGTGTGTGTGTGAGAGAGAGAGAGAGAGAAAGTGATTATGGGAATGAGAAGCCTGTGCATGTGGAGAGAACAAGCATGGGAGTGAGAGACTGGTGTGTGTGTGTGTGTGAGAGAGACAAAGAAAGTGATTATGAGAGTGAGAAGCCCATATATGTAAGTAGAACACGGGAATGGGAAGCCTGTGTGTGTGTATGGCATGAGAGAAACTGTTCAGGAAGGTGACTGGTGTGTGTGTGCCAAAGACTGTTTGGGAGATGATTGGTGTGTGAGAGACAGAAACTGGTCATGGGGGCATGACTGGTATGGTGTGTGTGTGAGAGAGACATGGGCATTAAGGAAGAGGACCATGAGTATAGAGCTTAGCTTCTACTGCGTGCCACGGCCTGCATGGAAGGGGAGTAGGACAGCTGCTGGAGGGGGTAAGTAAAAGTGGCTTTTTAAGTTTATTTTTCTTGACTGCCATTTTAATTGTGCGATGCCTGCTTTTTTGAAATATTTTATTGGTGTTTGGAGAATGTTTAATAGTTTTTATGAGTTTTTAATTGTTGGATGTTATTCTGTTCATAGCTGTTTTGAAACATTTATTCTGCTTATTAGTATAGTTTTACAATTATTTCTGTGTGGGGATCTATAGCTGCTTGCTAGTTCCTAATAAGAGGTGTATTGGTTTTTAGGGCCTGATTTAATATTTGTAGTGTTACCTTTTCATAGATAGGGTTGTTCCTGTTTGAGTGTATTCCATAATACAGGTGTAACTGTGTGCAGATTAGTTTATGTGCATTACTACAGATTCTGGGAGTATGTTAGGTCGGTTCTGTGTCTGTTACCGAGATGAGATATTTTACTAGCATGTAAGACTTTGATAAGACAGGCTAAGAGAGAATTTGAAAAGAAGTTGGCCATTCAGGCAAAAACTCACAGTAACAACTTTTTAAAATATACCTTCTCCAGTGAAACTATATCTTTTTTGAGATGCAGTGAACAGAACTGTCACAGAACTCAGGGTGCGGTCTTATTTTGGAGCGATATAGAGGCATTATGACATTTTCTGTTTTATTCACCATTCCCTTCCTAATAATTCCTAACATTGTTTGCTTTTTTTTTTTTTTTTTTTGACTGCTGCAGCACACTGAGCTGATGATTTTAATGTATTATCCACTATGATGCCTAGATCAGAGCCTAACATCGTGTAACTTCTGCATGGATTATTTTTCCCTATATGCAACACCTTGCACTTGTCCACATTAAATTTCATCTGCCATTTGGATGCCCAATCTTTCGGTCTCGCAAGGACCTCCTGCAATTTATCATAATCTGCTTGTGATTTAACTACTCTGAATAATTTTGTATCATCTACAAATTTGATAAGCTCACTCGTCATATTCCTTTCGAGATCATTTATAAATATATTGAAAAGCACCAGTCCAAGTACAGATCCCTGAGGCACTCCACCGTTTACCCTCTTCATAGAAACATAGAAATGACAGCAGAAGAAGACCAAACAGCCCATCCAGTCTGCCCAGCAAGCTTTGCATTTTTTTTCTCATACTTATCTGTTTCTCTTGGTTCTTAGTAACCTTTTGGTTCTATTTCCCTTCTACCCCCACCATTAATGCAGCGAGCAGTGTTGGAACCGCATCTAAGTGAAATATCTAGCTTAATTAGTTAGGGTAGTAACCGCCGCAATAAGCAAGCTACACCCATGCTTATTTGTTTACCCTATATAATTCAGTCCTTGTTGGTTGTCTGTATATAGATCCACTTTTCTTCATTCCCCCTGCCATTGAAGCAGAGAGCTTGCACTTTTTGTGCTGCATGCATAGCCTGCCCAGGCACTCTGTGCGCGCCGGGCAATTTATGTTTCAGCATCTACTTCCTTTTTTGTGTCGTGGTGCTCTGAGGAGAGCTTTCAGCGTCAGAGGTCTACCTGATGACTCCAAAGGCTGAGTGCACTGTTTCTTGCGGCATGGAGTCATTCTTGTCAGAGTTGTATGGGAGGATTTTCTCTTCTCTACCTCTGTACTCTGACTGCTGCCCGAGGAATTTGTTGGGAGCTTGGTCTCCATCCAGAGTCAGGCTATTTTCTCTGCCCTCTGTCGTTGAGCCCTTGGGGACATGCAACTACAGTACCTACAATTAGCCTGGTCATGATCTGGGCTTAGACACAAGTAGCAATAATTGTGGCCATCGTGATAGACATTATATGTCCACATAAGCAGTATTTGAAGCCCAGTGGGTCACCAATAGAGATAAAATTAGAGAGTTAGGAATAAGTGATAAGAGAGTGAATCTCGTGTCTGCAAAGTGTGGATGAAAAAAAAAAGACTAAAGAGTTCTGGAACCTACAGTTGCACAGGAAAGCCCACGCATGCTATTTACAAAATCTTTTAACTGACTAAGAAACAGCTCTGCGACATGCCATGAGATGACATCACCCCATTAGCATGGTTAATTCAGCCTGCTTAGTGATGCAAACCATAACATGATTCAATATGAATTAATGACTAGAAGGGGGCAAAAACAAATCTACAGCTCTAGCACTAAACTTTCAAAAGGGAGACCTTGGTAGGGAAGCATAAACCTACTTGTCTGGACTGATTTGGGGTATGAACAGGAATGGTGAATAAAACGGAAAGTGTCATAATGCCTCTGTATCGCTCCATGGTGAGACTGCACCTTGAGTACTCTGTTCAATTCAGGTCGCCACATCTCAAAAAAAAAAAAAAAAAAGATACTGATGCACTGGAGTTCAGAGAAGGGCAACCAAAACGAAAGTGGATGGAACAGCTCCCATATAAGGAAAGGCTAAAGAGATTAGTGCTGTTCAACTTGGAGAAGAATGCCTGCGTAGGATATGATATAGGTCTATAAAATCATAAGGACTAGAACAGGTTAATGTAAATCAGTTGTTTACTTTTTCAGATAATACAAGGCTTAGGAAGCACACAATGAAGTTAGCAAGGAGCACATTTAAAAGAAATTGAAGAAAAATCATTCAATGAAGAATTAAGCTCTGGAATTTGTTGCCAGAGGATATGGTTAAGACAGTGCTTACCTGGGTTTAAAAAAAGGTTTGGACAAATTCCTGGAGGAGAAGTCCATAAACTATTATGAAAGTTAACTTAAACAACCACTGCTTATCATCACTGTTGGTAGCATGAGATCTATATAATATTTGGGTACTGCCAGGTACTTGTATCCTGGATTGGTCACTGTTGGAAACAGGATGCTAGGTTTGGACAGACCCTCAGTCTGACACAGTATGGCAACTTATGTTATGTTCTTAAATGTCCTTGTGAAACCAACATCCTTAGATGGTAAGGCAGATATTTCCACAAAGTAGGAGTGGCTATGAAAAATGCTTATTCCCTGGTGTCTGTCAACCAATTATGTCACACTGAAGAAACATCCAATAAACCGCTCTGCCCAAAACAGGGTGCTCTTGTAAAGTTGTAAACCTAAAGCAGCGCATTAATCCAGGGGAAGGCATACAACAGTTTTTGCATCAACAGTGTTGTTTTAAATGTAATCCTCCAATAAATAGGGAGCCAGGGAAGATCAGCCAAGACAGGCTGCAGCATTCTGCCGTAAACAGCTGTAAAGTTCTTATTATTATAGGCAAATCTAAATAAATAAAATTGAGGTAATCCAGAAAGGGGAATAGAATCATTTACACCACTGAGTGAAACAGTGTACATCGAAGCAGAGCCTCAAGATGACAAAGAACCTGCAGCACATAGAAGCCAGACTTAACAACCAATCTGATTTGAGGAACGAGTGAGTGTGTGCATCTATTAACACTCTAGACTTCTCGCATGAGAAACAATATTCACTTCAATGTTATCAATTTTGATACAAGGGGAGGGGACTGACATTCTTTTAGAGTTCTGGATAACTACAATTTCCATTTTTGACAAATTAAGAGCCAGCTTGTGCATTAACCAATGGCGAATGGAGGGGGTACAAAGCAATCATAGCAGTTGTTTCTAAGTGGTGGCTAGTAGGATGAAAAAACTGCATGGGCGAAAACCATCACACAAACGGGTTAACAATTTACATATAGAGGCTAAATAAATGATGAACAGGAGTGCCAAAAGGACAGATGCCTGTGGAACTCAAGTCAACATTAGATACCAACTAGAGACTGAATTTACTGACCTTAACTTGCTGTTACTTATCTGTTAAATAAGATTGAAACCACTTTAAGACAATGCCTGAAATACCAATCTTTCTCAAATGATATAGGATAATCTTCTAGTCAATCATATCAAATGCAGCAGAGATGTCTAAGGCTCCTCCTGATCTTTCGTTATCATGAATGAAAATTTAGAATGATAAAAGCAGTAATATGTAAAATATCTGATTTTTCCCTATAAAATGTGGAACACAAAGAGAAAAATAGCTTTTTGTTGTCTTGCTTTTCTGTTTCAGCTATTTTGCCTTTCTGTAAATATTTGCTTTAAGGAACATAAAATTTGTCATACTGGATCAGACCAAAGGTTCAAGAAGTCCAGTATCCTGTTTCCAACAATGGCCAATTCAGATCATAAGTACATGGTAGGATACCTGGTAGTTGACCCAAAAGGTCAACGGATTCTATGCTGCATATTCCAAGGATAAGCAGTGGATTTCCCCAAGTCCTCCTTAATAATGGTTTGTGGACTTTTCTTCCAGGAACTTGTCAAAACCTTTTTTAAAACCCAGTCACACAAAAGTTTTCACCAAATCCTTCGACAATAATGCACCGAGTAAAAAAAAATGTTTGTTTCTCTTTAATGTATCACCTACTAACTTCATTTAATGTCCCCTAGTCCCTGTACTTTTTGAAAGAGTAAACAACTGATTTGCGTTTACCTACTGCACTCCTCCTATAGATCTATCATATTCTATCAGCCATTGCTTCTCAAAGATGAAGAGCCCTAACCTCTTAATAATAAAAACAACATTAATTATTCAAAGCCATCTCCATGGGATATCTGAAGGAATAGGAGCAGCATCATGCGTAGAACAGATATGAGTACATATTTATGAGGAGAAACCTAACAATACAAATGTTTTCTCTAGCACAGGAAGTACATATTAGAAGACATTCTGAGACTCTATGCATGACATCACAAACGCTGAACATTATTCTTACAATAAGAAAGTGATTTATTTTGATTTACATTCCATCTTTCAGGCACTTCAAAGTGGATTACATTCAGGTACTGTATATGTAGGTATTTCCTTGGCCTCAGAAGGCTCACAATCTAAGTTTGTACTTGAGGCAATTGAAGAAGTGGCTTGCCCAAGTTCACAAGGAGCTGTGGTGGGATATGATCCCAGGCTTCTCTGGTTCAAGAAATGACCCAAGCCTCTCAGTACATTGGCACTTCTAAAATGCTGTACACATTTTCTTACTAAAACAACTCAACCACAAATAATTTATACTTAGTAGAAAAGCATGGCCATAGCTTACCTTGCATTTGACGTTGTTGAATAGTGCGTTCAATGGCTTCATCAATAGTCATACCATAGACTTCAACCTTTTCTTTTACCATAGCATCAAATTTTTCTCTTGTGATTCGTCTGGATGTCATTTTGTAGCCTACAGTGAGAAAATAAATTCATTTTTTCAACAGTATTCTTTATGAGTTGTGCATACTTAGGATTTGATTAAAAGGTGAATGTACTGCATTGCCCCCTTCACATATGTTTGGTTATCTACACAGTCAACTACCACCTTAACCTCAAGGGCAGGGAAATAATGATCTCCTAGTGAGTTATAAGGTTTTAAGGTTACACCTGATATAATTAAAAAAATAAAAGTGATCAAAACCAACTACAGTGTAGCATTTTAAGTTGCAGAACTCTACTAACTATAGGAGTCAGAGCAATGGGAAACATCAAGATACAAATTCTGAGCTCCCTTCTTCAGACACTAAGACAACATGTACCTGTGTGGCCTTCATAGCTCCTGTACATCACTATCTCAATCATTTTTATACAGCTATAGTAAAAGGCTTTCACAATCTGAAAACAATTTATAAAAATCTTGGTCTGACTAGTTCCGTACGAAACTTTACTATACAGATTGATTTATCCAAATTACACTGCACTCCATGCATTCTACCCAAATTTGTCTTCTTGGAAACATTTTCAGAAAACTTTCAACTGGAAAAAAACCCAAAACAAAGCCAATCTGAATTTGATTACAGTATTTCTCAGAAGATAGTCAAACCAGATTGCTTTTGAAAGAGGGGGTGGGTAACATAGTTAACTCAAATGGCCTACTTATATGCAAGGGCAGAGAAAAATGGCATTCACAACAACAAAGACTAATTCCATATTTTTCGAATTTCACTGCAATGTCTTGAAACTTGTCTGGAACAATCTTTTTTTGCCTCGGGTTTATTTGATTTGGCTTGGTATTGGTCCATCACGCCTCCTCACACAATGGTGGCGAGTGGGGTGGGAGGAGCGCCCTGGGGGGAAAGAGCCGAAAGCACAGACTGGAGAAGAGCTGGGCAAGGGCATTACTATAATCGTGAAGGGAGAAGTGGATTGTAAAGGGTTGAGACCGGGGTCAAATGACTAGTAAGTTTTAAACATTCGGAAGTCAAACAATCGGTGGTCCCCCTTAGACGTCAGTCTGTCAGTGACTAATAAACACCATTGCCCTAACAACTAATACCCAGCGTGCCAAGCCAACACTGCCGTCCACCGGAGAGGGAGACCGTGAGAGGAGGTCGGGGGCGCGCATTAAAGGCCTCACCGCAACGCTCTTCCAGTGGAAAGAGCACTTGCAGGAGGAAAGGCGTCTGAAACCACGATCACCGCAGTGTGGACAGGGGCAGACTTTCTCAGTCGGTTCCCGGAGGAATCCCGCCCCCCCTACGGGCGCGTCTCACCGGTGCCGAACTCCCAAACAAAACACGAACACCTTCCCGCCACCGCCACTTGCGGAGCACTCTACTTGGGAAGGAAAGAGAGGCTTAGCGCAAGAGCGGAAGTGCTGGATTGAGACATCACGTCCGGTCTGTAAAAAAAAAACACCACCCCCCCCCCTCCCCTCCCCGATAAAACGTTCAGCTGTTTTTCAAAAATAAATGGCTACGGTATTGCCGTTGCTGTGTAATTCCACTCGGATACGTAGACATAAAGGAATGTGTACGATCTCTTGCACGTGACTGACTCTGAAACGCTTGGCGGCCATTTTGATTCGGGTATTCCTCCTCTCAAAAAAAATATATGATAGGAATTAGGAAGGGATTCTAATATGCTAATGAAATCCGTTGGTATGATGCGTGGGTCTCCAGGAAGACTGAACATCTCAACGAAGGTGAGGTGTTACGGAAACTGGCAGGACGAGCGAGGTCTGGGAGAAAATAAATGTTGCAGGTTCCCACGTGTGATTGAGAATATCACTGTCTCCCTGATTTACAAGAGTTTTTTTACTGTGATTTCGACCCGATAACCTTCTCTTGCAGAAAAATATCTTACTTACAGGTCAGGTTTAAGATTATAAGTAATCATTTTTCTATCCGTCTCTATTCTCCTTCAGTTAATGTAGGCCCTAAGTTTTTCTTTTCCTCATAGCCACAACATGGGGGGAAAAGCCTTAGAGAGCAGGCTTTAAATAGCAAAATTATCAGCTTACAAGTCACAGAATGTTCATCTAAAGGTCAATTTTTTAAATGAATTTACTCCAAGTAAAATTCTTGGTTGAAAATTCTGCGCCTGCTTTCTGCCCGTGCCGCAAAGGGGCTAAGGGCAGAGCAGGATGGGTATTCAGTGCTGTAAGCCCTGGGCACGTTCTGAAAATTGCTGATACAGAGGTTAATGTAATAAGGTGCACTCGAGAGCGCGCATTTTTATGTGCAAATTTTACCTATAAATGTCATTATTGTAAACCGTTGTGATCTTTACATGGAACGACGGTGTATAAAATGTCTAAATAAAAAATAAATACTGCTGATGCAGCAAGTAGTTTTGCGCACGAAAAAAATGTGCACATAGAACTACGTATTCCTTAGGGCCCTCGCATGGAAATCACACGCTAATGAAGGCATTAGTTATTACACTTGGCCTCATTCAGAGAGATGCACTGGCTTTCTTAGCCTATAAGCTCAACTTCATCTAGTCCAAGGTGGAGTAATGTTTCCAGGACTGTTAGTTTACTGGTGGAGGCTGGAGTTCCAGTGCTGGGACTTCATATACAGAAAGCTTGTTTTCTGCAGCAAACATGGTTTATATGCACATAGATCGTTTTTCCCATGTGTTAAGTCTTTTCTTTGCTTATGTTCCTCAGTTCACATTTTTTAACTCCTAGTTATTAGCATATCATTAGCTTACATTGGCCTCATAGTTATTCAATAAATTGAGAGGTATAGGATTTTCCGATTTTTGCCTGATGCTTTATAGACATATCTTTTCTAGGAAGAGACATAAGTGTTCATCTCTCCTCTCTGCATGTTGTACCTGTTCAGTTCGGGGTTAGCAATCTGTTCAATTCGGATTTAACAGTCTGCTTGGGAGTTAACAAGAGTTGTTGGAGTTAGCAATCTGTTATTATATATGAGAGTTGAGGGTGGATCCTTGGACCAGTGGCAGATGACCATGCCCCTGGGGGATGATCCCGAGAGGGACCACCGGTCAGGCTCAGAGTTAGGAGACAAACACACACTAGTTCTTTTATTAGACAGAATACTGAAGCACCAGAGATGGTAGTAGTGAGCTGGTAGGCCGGCTGGGCTGTAGTCCCTCAGATACTGGAACAGCAATCCCTGGAGGCTGAGCTGAAGAGAGACTGAGATATAGTGAGTAGGCAGGGTATGCAGATGGTAACACTCACACAATGTCCCAATGAAGCCCAGGAGCTGGAAGGTTTAGGCCCTCGAGGAGCGAGTACCTGGTTCCAGGGAAGGCTCAGAGAGAACGATGGTAACTCACTGATGGAGCTGATATACAGGTCGATACAGTAACGTGCGGTTGAAGATTTCCCGTCTGTAACGTGCTGGGAGCGCACAATACAGACGAGTAAGGCCATCCAGCGATACAGTCTCCAGTTTCACGCGTCCTTAGCGCTTCCTAAAATAGACACATAACCCTTTCCGCACCCAGCATGTAGATGATGTGTAAATGAACGAATTAGCTGTATAATGAAGGAATTAGCTATTCCCCTCCGATACTGTAACGGGCGCTGATATTATCTCCTTAGTAACCCGCTGTTTTGCCGCGGCCTTAACGTGTTAGTTTACCGCCTCCCCCTAGTAGGTGTTAGGACTGTGAGTCTTGTAGCAAACCCATCGACACCACTTAAAATACTGAAACACATAAAACACAATTTAAAAAAAAAAGCGATACAGAGATGATCGAGAAAATGTAATGCTGTGGGACACACAAAAACCTGTCAGAAAAAAAAATAAAAATTTTAAATACCTGTCGGAGGGCCGCGTGGGTCCAGGCGGGCGGCGGCGGGAGCCGGGGAGCGAGTGGTTGCGTGTAAAATCTAGGCCGCAGGGCGGGTGGGCACCTGTTCCCAAGCGGCGGCGGGGGCGGGTGGACGCGGCGATAGTCTCAGACGGGGCGGCGGGATCCGGGCAGAGGGAGCCAGCGGCGAAAACGGCCTCCGGCTCCCTCTGCCTGGATGAATGCACGGCAATGAAGGAATGGCCATGCGATTTCAGCGCTCAAGGCAGTCACATGCCGTGACTGCCTTGAGCGCTGAAATCGCAGCGGCCATTCATCCAGGCAGAGAGAGCCTCTGCCTGTGACTACCGAAATCGCACGGGCATCCATTCCGGCGGGGGCCGTGCTTCAACCAGGCAGAGGCTCCCTCTGCCTGGATGAATGGCCGTGCGATTTCAGTGCTCACTGCCTTGAGCGCTGAAATCGCACGGCCATTCCTTCACTGCCGTGCATTCATCCAGGCAGGCCGGCTCCCTCTGCCTGGATGAATGGCCGTGCGATTTCAGCGCTCAAGGCAGTCACGGCATGTGACTGCCTTGAGCGCTGAAATCGCACGGAGAGGAGAGGGGAGAAGGGACGGAGGGGAGAATCGCCGGAAAGGAGAATGCACGGAGAGGAGGGGAGGGGAGGATCGCACGGAGAGGAGGGGAGGGGAGGACGCAACGGAGAGGAGAGGAGGGGAGGGGAGGATCGCATGGAGAGGAGAATCGCACGGAGAGGGAGGGGAGGGGAGGATCGCACGGAGGAGAATCGCACGGAGAGGAGAAGGGAGACGGGACTACCGTACAGGCCCGAGCCTTGCTACTTTTTCGGTTTTTTGTTTTTTTTTTTGCTTCGGGGAGGAGGGGACCGGACGGGCTGCCCCGGAGACCGGACGGGCTGGACGCGGAGACCGGACGGGGCCAGGGCAGGTAAGCGGGGGCTGGGGAAAGTTTGCTGAGCATTGGGGAACATCTGGTACCTGTCATTTCAAATGTCATTTGAAATGACATTTGAAATAACAGATACCAGCGCGGCCGTGAAGCGTTTAGGCCCGCGAACCAGGATACTGTATGAGGCGCTCTTTACAGTAAAATGGGTTGCGCGGTCCTAACGCTTGCCTAAGGCTTCGCAGCCGCGGGCATGCATTTGCATGCAATTAGAAGAGAGTATCGGGCGCTAATTGAAGAGAACTGTGCGTGCGGGGAGGAAGGGTGCGCTGACATTGCCGCACTGTTTCTACCGCAGCCTTACAGTATCGAGCTGATAGTTGGTAGTGAAGACTTCCAGGCAGAAGAGTATACGAAGCGAGTCTGGGATCAGGGCCTTCGAGCAAAGTACCGGTTCCAGACTGTCACCTGAAAAAAACAAAGAGAGAGCGAGGACCCCGAGGAGCGGGTATCTCTGGTAAGTCCGAGGAAGCAGAGTTGCTTAGGTAGCAAAACCCTTGCTAACTCAATGTGTTAGCAAATTCCGAGACTTTAAATATCCGTCGGGCGGGTGACATCATCTTCGGGGGACGCTCCCGAGGTTCGCGCCAATGCCGGTACTTCAGTCGGGGCCGCGCCGCGCCCCTAGGCCTCCAGGAAACCTGGCGGTTGTAGCGTCGAGCCAGTCCGGGAATGCCCGAGGACAAGTGGCGGGAGAACGCCGCGGTAAGCCAGTCTTCCCGCGGACGAAGAGGGAGGCACCAGAGAGGTAAAGAGGGCGGAGAGAGGGCATCGAGCACTGACGGACACAACAGTACCAAAGTACAAAGGGGATTACTGTGAAGTTGATGAAACAAAACCCATGCTAAAATCAGAGTAAATGCATGCGGTAGAAGCCTGTGCTTCCACAACAGGAAACTAATGGCATGCAAATGCCCTGTGAGTAAAAAATACATGCTAAACAGAAAATGTAGGCTTCCTTATCAGCCTGCTACACCAGTCCAAACAAGAGGATTATTTCACCCTGCTAGCAAATGGAGGCAAAGAAAGCGAAGTTGCTCACCTGTAAAGGGTGATTTCCATGGACAGCGGGACAATCAGTCACAGATGGGATATATCATTCGAAGGCTTCGAGTCTGGCCTGATCTGTAGCTGAAATTTCTGGAATCTTCCCACACATGTGCTGTGGTAGGCACAAGAGCCAGTAGACACTGTACACTCCTCCCTTCCCAATCAGTAAGGTAGCTAGGAAGAAAAAAAAGAACACCAGACGAAAAGACAGAAGCCAAGAGGAAAAGAGGTGCTCTGGGGAGGAGGGTGGAAATGTGTGCTGATTGTCCCCTATCCATGGAAAATACCTGTTACAGGTGAGCAACTTTGCATTTTCCATGCATTGCCCAGTTATGTTCTCCAAGTTGTTAATCTCCTTTGTTCTTTGTAAGACACAGTTGTCATTATCTTCTAATTGTTGTAATGTAAACCGGATTGATAAGTAACTCTGTCACTTGAACTTCGGTATAAAAAAGTTATAAATAAATAAATAAAATAAGCAGGACATCAGTCACAGATGGGACACCCTAGCTGAGATGGCAGAAGCGAGACAGCCATAGAGCCCTCAGTGAAGGGCACAAAGGACAGTAGAGCCAAAAGAGGAATCAGAAGCAGAGTCCTTATCAAGGCAGTAACGACTGGTGAACATGTGGAGGGAAGACCGTGTTGCCGCCTTACAGATATCCAGGATAGGAGGAAAAGCAGTAATAGCCCAAGCATGGACCTGGTGGTCTGTGACCCAACCAGGAGAAGAGTGAGTAAAAGAAAATAACAGAAACATATACAATAATTAAGCCAATGGCACAGAGTTTGCTTGAGAAAAGGAAAGCCAGGCCTATTAGGGTCATAAGCCACGAAGAGTTGAGAACACTGCCTGGAGGTCTGGGTGCGCTGGAGGTATATTCTGATGGCACAAACACAGTCCATGCTGTGCGAAGGCGCACAGCCTCTAGGGAGTCATGCGGAGAAGGCTAAAACTCAGGCAAAGAGATCGATTGCTGTAGGTGAAACTTAATACAATCTTAGGCAGGAATTTCGGATGAGTTCGCAGGACCACCTTGTCAGGAAAGAACTGTAGGTAGAGAGGATAAACCACCAGTGCCTGGAGTTTGCTGATTCTGCGAGCTGAGGTCACCGCAATGAGGAAGACAACTTTCCAAGTTAAGATGGGTAAGGCTGACTCCAAGGGCTCTAAGGCAGCCATGTAATGCAGTCCAGCACAACAGAAATCCCATTGAACCAAGGGACTTGGATGAGGGGATTTAAGATTGAAAAGTCCTTTCATAAACTGGGCAGCAACTGGCTCCTTGGAGATCGAGCGACCATGAATAGGATAATGATGAGCCGCAAAGGCAGTCAGATGAACACTCACCGAAGACATTTGTAGACCTTCATCGGAAAGATGCAAGAGACAGCGAAGCAACAGAGAGATGGGGCACTTAACTGGGACAATACTGCTAGATGAATACCATACTGAGACCCTCTTCATATCTTGGAATACAAACGTCTTGTGGACTGTTTGCAGACAGCCAGAAGAATCTGTTGAGGTGTGCTCGAAAGACCACTCAGAAACCCTGGAGAAGCCATGCCCTGAGGTTTAGATGGTTTGGGTTGGGATCAAGGAGGATTCCCCCATCCTGAGTGAGAAGCTATGGACAGTTGGCAGAATGATTAATTGACTGATCCACAAAGAGTTGGCGTCTCCAGGGAAACCACGGCTGACATGTCCACACCGACACAATGAAGATAATCTGAGCAGAGTTTTGGTGATGAGAGGCAGAGGAGGAAAAGCATACAGGAGAGGTCCAACCCAGGATAAGGCAAACACATCTCGTGTCATCGCATCTGGAGCAAGCAATTTCGAGCAGAATGTGGGGAGATAATGATTCTGAGCAGTCACAAATAGGTCTATATATGGTACTCCCCATTACTGAAAAAGGTGATGCACCTCTTCTGGATGTAGTCTCCACTTGTGCAGCTGAAGGTGACAACTGAGCACATCCACAAGAGCGTTCAACTATCCTGGAAGGTAAACTGCCAACAGATGAAGGGCACATTTCCAGATGATCAGGGCTTCTGCACACAATGGAGGGGAACCCATCCCACCTTGCTTGTTCAGGTACTATATGGGGACTACATTGTCCAGATGTACTTGCATGGATTGGTGAAAGGAGCCAAGGTTTAAAAGTCAACATTTACACCTTGAGCAGATATATGTGAAAGTGCTTTTCTGAAGGTGTCCAGGTGCCTTGAGTCGTTAAATATCAGCAATAAGCCCCCAACCTACAAGGGAGGCATCAGTTGTCAAGAGGACATCCAGAGGAGGCACATGAATTCTCCTCCAAGAGAAGAGACAATCGTCTGCAAGCCAACACTGAAGCCCCGGAAAGAGATGATGTGGAACCAGAAGCTTGTATGAGAGAGGCTGAAGGAACTGGTTCCAGTGCAGATGTACGTGGTATTGTAGTGGTCTCATGAAGAGATGAGTGTTAGGATTTGTGGACCCTTGGCCCGAGGTAAAGATTGACACCACCTGTAGGGAGGAGCCCCACAGGTCTTCACCGTCGGGAGGCGAGGCCAGCTGTAGCAGGAGGTCAGTGAGTGGTAGCAGAGAGATACAACGTCCTGCGTCACAGCCACGTGATCCGAGGAGCTAGTAGTTTAGTTTATTGGCATTTATATACCGTTGTATCAGACGTACCTTCACAGCGGTTTACAAAAATTAAAGGATACTAAGAGAGGCCCGAGGATACTGTGAGAGGCTCGAGGAGCGGGGTAGAGACACAGTTCGGAGGAACCCACAGTGTTCAGGCTGGCAGGATAAATGAGTGCCAGAGCAAGAGCCTCTGCCAGAGGTGCGCTGGGCAGGCCCCGAGGAGCGGGGAGCGCGAGGCAGGCACTGTAGGTGTAATGCTGCAGAGACTGTCCTGAGGGGCGGGACAGCGTAACGAGCGGGGCTCTGGAGTGATGACGTAGGCAGACCCGAGGAGCGGAGAAGCCAGAGTCGAATCTCAAGTAGTGACGTAAGCCGCCCCGAGGAGCAGGGCTGCACACCAAGGTATCGCAGATAGAAAATCAAGGGACCGCCCCGAGGAGCGGGAAGTCCAGGATACAGTCTCTATGTGAAGCGTAGGCACTGCCCCAAGGAGCAGGGAAGCACGGAGCACAGTCTCTTGTAGAATGCAGCCACTGCTCCGAGGAGCGGGGAAGCACAGGGTGCAGACTCCTAGGCAGGAGGTGGTCCAAGGGCAACCCTGAGAAGCAGTGAAGCTTGCAGGCAGGAACTCTGAGAGCACAGGGGCTAACCCGAGGAGCGGGGAAGCCTGGAGACTAAGTCCTCAACTGGAGCGCGAGTAGGCCCCCGAGGAGCAGGTACCTAAGATAGAGTCCAGAGCCAAGGGCAGGTCCGGTGCAGGAACACTGATCCGAAGATACAGGAGCAAGCACTTGCGAAGGAACTCTTTGCCAAGTCAGTTAGCAAGGGGCGAAGGAGGTCCTTAAGAATCCCAACTTCGTGCTGTCATCAGTTGGGGACACCCTCGAGGTTCCCGCCATTGGGCCTTTAAAGAAAGGCCTGGTGAAGCGCACATCTAGGAAGACCCGGAGTCGGCATGGGCGGTGGCGGCGACCTGGCCACCACAAGGAGCCTTGCAAGGTCGGAGATGTGCGGCGGTGGTGGCTAGCCCCGGCCTTGAGCTGACCCGCAGAGGAGAGCAGACATACACATGTCATGAGTTGGATCAGTCACAGCCATCTGCGACCGACGGTCATAACAGTACCCCTCCTCTTAAGGCCGCCCCCGGGGGGGGGGGGGTGTTGGGTTTTTGAGGTGTGGCATGGAACTGCTGGATAAGGTCTTTATCCAAGATATTGGTGGCTGGTTCCCAAATGTTCTCTTCAGGCCCAAAGCCCTCCCAAGATAGGAGATATTCCCACCTTTTTCCACATTTTCTTACATCTAGAATATCTAGAACAACAAACAAATTAAAACTCAACATTCCAACAATTTCAACTGCCAAACACACTACTGTAAGAAACAGAGCCATCTCCATTACAGGCCCAAAGCCCTCCCAAGATAGGAGATAGTCCCACCTTTTCTACATTTTCTTACATCTAGAATATCTAGAACAACAAACAAATTAAAACTCAACATTCCAACAATTTCAACTGCCAAACACACTACTCTAAGAAACAGCCATCTCCATTGCAGGCCCTCACCTCTGGAACTCACTACCAGAGCACCTAAGACTACAAAATAACACCAAAATCTTCAAAAAAGAACTAAAGACTTGGCTCTTCAGACAAACCTTCAAAGATGGGATAGGTTAAACCACCCGTTACAACCACCCAACACCCCATACCCTTACGGACACTTCAATCTTAAATACATATCACTCAACCATACCATTTCAGCCATTTAAACCATATAATGACACTCCCAATATGCCGACTGAAAACCTGCTAACGCTAATACATTCGCATCCAGTGTCACAACCTGCCCCCTGCTGTTAATTATCCTAAATAGTGAATTACCAACTATCTTGTTATTGTGTTATTTCTCGTTATGTTATATTGTTTTATCTTGCTATATCTCATTATATCCTAAATGTTGTATTACCAATCATATCGTAAGATGTAGATCTTGTTCTATTAGTTCAGTGTAATGTTTTCGTTGTTTCAAATGTAAACCGGATTGAAGGCCCTGGCTAAACTTCGGTATATAAAAACGAACAAATAAAATAAATAAATAAATCTTGGACTTGGTATGTGACGTCTGCTTCAGAAGACAAAGGTTGAGGCTCCAGTGGTTTTTTTGGAGAAGCCAGACAGAATCAAAGGTTTTAGTAGAGATATGTAAGAACAGAAGAACATAAGAACATGCCATACTGGGTCCATCAAGCCCAGCATCCTGTTTCCAACAGTGGCCAATCCAGGCCATAAGAACCTGGCAAGTACCCAAAAACTAAGTCTATTCCATGTTACTGTTGCTAGTAATAAAACAGTAGCTATTTTCTAAGTCAACTTAATTAATAGCAGGTAATGAACTTCTCCTCCAAGAACTTATCCAATCCTTTTTTAAACACAGCTACACTAACTGCACTAACCACATCCTGGAAGGCATTGTGGATTTTCAGCGAGGAAGGCAAATGGAGTCTGTAGGTGACTGGGCCCAAACGGCGGACCACCGGGAAGGGACCAATATACCTGGGAGCGAAGCGAGTCGAAGGCAGCTTAAGTCGAATAAACCGGGTGCTGAGCCACACCTTGTCGTCCGGTTTAAATTGGGGTGCTTCACGGTGGTGTGCATCGAAAAATCTTTTGATCTTTGGGCTGCTTGTTGAAGCAGCTGCTTAGTGCTGTTCCAAAGTTGAGGCAATTCCTGGGCGGTAGACTGGGCTGCAAGAGAGGGCACAGACAGAGGAACCGGGAATGGAGGCAGCGGCTGATGCCCATAAACCACCTGGAAGGGTGATGAACCAGTGGATGCAGACTGGTGTGAATTCAAGGTGAACTCTGCCCATGGGAGGAGGTAGGCCCAATCATTCTGCCTCAAATTGACGTAGGCCTGCAGAAATTATTTTAAGGTCCTGTTTGTCCTTTCTGTCTGTCCGTTGGCTTGGGGATGGTAAACTGAGGTGAAATCTAATGAGATGTTGAATGTCTTGCAGAGAGATCTCTGAAAGCGCGTAGTAAATTGGACTCTGTGGTCTGAGAGGATATGTTTAAGAAGACTGTGGAGCCGGAATACGTGGTGGATGAACAAATTAGCCAGTTGAGGTGCCGAAGGAAGACCAGGTAGAGCCATGAAATGAAATGAAATGAGCCATTTTTGAAAACCGGTCGACGGTGACCCAAATGGTATTGTTGCCGCTGGAAGGAGGAAGGTCCACGATGAAATCTGCCACTATGTGGGTCCATGGCTCATTTGGAATGGGTAGCGGTTGCAAGAGTCCCCATGGCCGTCCCACGGGAGGCTTATGGCGGGCACAAGTGGGGCAGGACTCGACGTAGGCCTGAATGTCTTTTTTTCGTGGTCAGCCACCAATAGAATCGCTGGAGCGTGGAGAAGGTTCCAGACTGCCCCAGGTGGCCTGCAGTCAGGGAGTCGTGAGCCCACCGAAGGACCTTCTGGCGTAACTGATGAGGTACCGCCATCTTCCCAGCTGGTACCAGAAATGTGGCGGACAGGATGACCTTAGCCATGGGGTGTCAGGGACATCCTCTGCGACAAAGGACCTGGAAAGGGCATCAGCATGGCAATTTTTGTTGGCAGGTCGGTAGCGCAGCAAGAAATTGAATCGGGTAAATAAGAGAGCCCACTAGGCCTGACGATAGTTCAAACGCTGAGCAATGATGTTAATACTCCAGGTTTTTATGGTCCAGTATATGTTGTGATCTGATGTTGAGCTCCCTCGAGCCAGGGACGCCATTCCTCAAAAGCTAGCTTGATGGCTAGTAGCTCCTTATCGCCGATCACATAATTCTGTTCCGCTGGGGAGAAGCATCGGTGAAAAAAGGAGCACGGGTGTTAAGGTATTGTTAGACAAGTACTGGCACAGAAGTGCTCCTGCTCCCACGTCGGACGTGTCAACCTCTATGAAGACTGGACGTCTGGGGTCTGGGTGGCGGAGACACGGTTCTAGCCCAGTTTATGAAAGGACTTTTCAATCTTAAATCCCCTCATCCAAGTCCCTTGGTTCAATGGGATTTCTGTTGTGCTGGACTGCATTACATGGCTGCCTTAGAGCCCTTGGAGTCAGCCTTAAGATCCTGAAAGGCGGTCATGGCTTCAGGTGACCACTGGGAGGGATTGGCCCCCTTGTGGGTCATGACAGTGAGAGGTGTGGTCAGTGTTGAATAATGGTGAATAAAAGATCGATAGTAATTGGCGAAGCCCAGGAACCTCTGTAGAGAAGCCCAAAGTTTAAGGCCAATTGCGAATACTCTGTTGTGGCCCCCTCACCTTCTTACACAGATTCCAGTTCCTGGTTCCTCCTCACTAATGGCGGTGGGCCGCCGGCTCCAACCTCGGGCCGCCCCTGGTGCCTCCGGCTCTGCCTTGGTCCCCAGTACTGCAGCTCAAGATGACATTGTTCGTCAGGCCTCTCTGTGTGGCCCGCGGAGAGACGCCACTACCCGTGCCATGCCCTTCCCTAGGCGCACGTGCATCTCTGATCCTTATGAAGGGCCCGCGACGGAAACCTAGCTGCGGCCCCGGATGATGATGTCAAACTCTTCAGTGTATTTAAGCTCAGGCCTCGCTCCATAGCATTGCCTTTGCAACAGGTATCCTCACTATCCGAGTACTCGTTGCTACTAGAGAATCCTCTCTATCTTCGTTTCCGGTTGTTGTTGTCTTCGTTCCTGCCTTGTCTATGTGTTGGACTGACTCTACGGATATCGACCTTGCTTTGTTTGACTACGCTATAGCCTATCTCCAGATCCAGACCTCCGCTACGCCTGACTACGCTATTTCCTATCTTCAGACCCAGACCTTTGCTACGCCCGACTACGCTATTTCCTATCTTCAGACCCAGACCTTTGCTACGCCCGACTACGCTATTTCCTATCTTCAGACCAGACCTTTGCTACGCCCAACTACGCTATTTCCTATCTTCAGACCCAGACCTTTGCTACGCCCGACTATGCTATTTCCTATGTTCAGACCTAGACCTTTGCTACACCTGACTACTGCTATTGACTTCTCCGTGCTCAGAACATTGCCTTGATTGACTAACGCTATTGACTTTCTCCGAGATCTGAACTCCGCATTGCTTGCCACGACCTCCGCCTTGCCGCCGGCCCTGATCCAAGCCTGTTACTGATGCCTCTTCTAGCCTACTTCCTGGACGTGGACTTATTAGGTTCTGGCCTATCTTTGCTTGAGTACCCCCAGCTAAACTCCGTTCCAGTTCCGCACCCAGTCCAGGATAGAACTACGCCTGTCTCTGGGCTGAACCAACCTATCTTGTTATCTAACCTCGAGGCCCACCTAAGTCCTGCTGGCCCCGGCACCCAAAGGCTCAACCCGCGGGGAATGAGGGCTGGTATAGGTGAAGCTCCAGCAGCCTCTACTTTCAGCCCACTCCACTTGCCAATGGTGAGGACCCGTAGGTCTCACGGGTTGCGTCAACCCCACCTCGGCCCAAGGGTCCACCTCTTATGCAACATACTCTTCAGTTTCTGTGAATCCATTCGGAAACCTTGACTGGAAACCATGTAGCCAAGGAAGGGAACTGACTTCTGCTCGAAAGAGCATTTTTCGAGCTTAGCATATAGTTGGTTATCCCGTAGATGCTGTAGAACTCGAGAGACATCCTTGTGGTAGCTCTGAAGGTCTTGGGGGAAAAAAGCATATCTCTAAAGACCTCGTTCATTAGATTCTGAAAGACCGCAGGAGTGTTGCAAAGGCCAAACGGCATCAAAGGTATTCAAAGTGGCCGTCACGTGTATTAAACGCGGTCTTCCATTCGTCGCCTTTGCGGATGCGGACCAGTTTGTATGCTCCCCTGAGGTCTGTGGATTTGGAGAAGATTTTTGCTCCTTGAAGCCTGTTGAAAAGTTCCGAGATTAAAGGCAATGGATAGCGGTCCTTGACAGTGATCTCGTTTAGGCTTCAGTAATCGATGCAGGGGCGGAGAGAACTGTCCTTTTTCCCTACAAAGAAGAATCCCGCTCCTGCGGGTGAGTTGGAGGGCCAAATGAAGCCTTTGGCCAGATTCTTACAGATGTACTCTGACATGGTCTGAGTCTCGGTTAGCGATACGGGGTAAATCCTACCCCAGGAGGCTCTATGTTGGGCAACAAGTTGATTGCACAGTCATAGGAACAATGTGGGGGTAAGGTGTCTGCGGCCTTCTTTGAAAACACATCAGCAAAAGAAAAGTATTGCGGTGAAAGGCCAGGAAGAGAGAGAGAAGCGTTCAGGCATGGAAGAGGCGAGACGGACTCCAGACAGTTGTCATAGCAGGAGGGGCCCCAATGGGAGAGCTGTAGGGTGGCCCAGTCAAACTGTGGGGTGTGTTGAGGTAACCACGGCAGTCCCAGGATCACGGGATATATGGCCTTATCCAGAATATGGAAGGAAATGGTCTCTATGCGAAGAGACCCTGTTGTTGGGAAAGCTCTGTGTTAGAGCTAGGAGTTAGCAATCTGTTACAAATCTGCTGTCTGATGGGTGGAGCAAGCAGATAGGAGTTAGCAATCTTGTTGTGAACTAGCTCCTGAGGAAGGAGGAGTTAGCAATCTGTTAGGTTCTGCTAGGGAGTAGCGATCTGTATGCATAGGCTTCCTATGGAAGGAGGAGTTGCAATCTGTTACCAGCGGAATGCTTGGAGAGGACACTCAGCTGTAGAGGAATGTAGATAGGTGAATCCTTGGGCCGATGGCAGATGACTACGCTCCCAGAAGGATATCCTGAGAGGGACCACCGGCTAGGCTTGAGTACAGAGACAGACACAGATAATTCTTTTATTGGACAGGTTAGTAGAACCACCAGAGATGGCAGTAGTGAGCTGATATGCCCGGCAGGGCTGAAGGCCCTCAGGTACTGGAACCACTATCCCAGGGTTGCTGAGCTGTAGAGAAACTATAGATAGTAGACAGGGTATGCTGTATTCATAGCCAGAACTAGATGACAAAACTCACATAAGGTCTTTAGGAGGCTCAGTAGCTGGAAAGGGTTAGGCCCTCGAGGAGCGAGTACCTGGTTCCAGGGAAAGCTCAGAGAGCGATGGTAACTCACAATTGTCTGTATCTGCGATAGCTTCCAGGCAGTGGAGAATCTTTAGAATGTTCAGGAACATAGGCCCTCGAGGAGCGAGTACCGGTTCCTATTGGCAATCTGAAATAAAGAAAAGAGAGCAAGGTCCCCAAGGAGCGGGTACCCCTGGTAAGTCTGAGGAGGCAGAGTAGCTTGGACAGCTGAAGCGAGTCCTTGCTAACTCAATCCATTAGCAAATTCTGAGACCTTTTATATTGGAAGCGGATGATGTCATCTCGGGGGACGCCCCCGAGGTTCGTTCCCTTGCTGGTACATTAATTGGAGCGCGCACGCCCTACGTCATCAGGAACATGGTGAATCCACAGCATCATGCCGGTCCGGGGATGCCGGAGGGAGACGGCAAGAAGATGCTGCGGCAGCTAACCGTCCATCAGATCCGGAAGGAGTCGCCACAGAGGTAAAGAGGGCGGAGTGAGGGCGTCGAGCAGCGATGGATGCAACACCTGTGCGGAGTCAGATAGAAGCCATGGTGTGAGTGACTTCTCCAGGTAATGGTTCTCCATGGATGGACGAGAGAAGTAAAGGCACTGGGGAGCAGATGGTGGGAATCCGGAGATGCTCAGTCAATTGACGCAGCATAAAATTTCCCCCAGCCCCGGAGTCAATCAAAGCCAGAGTGTGGAACTCTTGACTGTCCAATTTTATGGAAATGGGTACTGTCAACGGAGGAGAAGGCAACGTCAGGCCTAGGAGCAGTCCTCCTGCTGGACTTAGGCCCGGGAGTTTCCAGGACAGACGGGGCATGAGGCAATAGCTTGGCCAGGTTGGCCGCAGTACAGACAGAGACCGGATTGCTGATGACTGCGTCGTTCCTTGGGAAAAAGTCTACTCCGACCCATTTGCATGGGCTCTTCTTCAACTTTGCTCGGAGCCACGGCCAGTCTGGGAGAAGGTGATTGTTGAATGCAAGCTGAGCTTGGCGTAGGTTTCCTAGAGGCTTGGGACTCCAGGGAGCCTTCTTGCAATCGACGATCAACATAGAAACATAGAAATGACAGCAGAAGAAGACCAAACGGCCCATCCAGTCTGCCCAGCAAGCTACGCACTTTATCCTTTTTTTTTTTTTCTTCCCTTTTCTCTCTCACACCTGTTACTCTTGGCTTCCAGCCCCTTCCGGCCCTATTTCCCCTCCACCCCACCACCAATGAAGAGAGCACCGCCGGATCTGCATCCAAGTGAACATCCAGCTCAATTAGGGGTAGCAACTTCCACAACAAGCAGGCCACACCCCTGCCCCTGTCCACCCAGACTATACGATCCAGACCCCGTTGGTTGCCATCCACACCCAGATCCTCCCTTCCACACTCCCCCTGCCGCTGAAGCAGAGAGCCATGCGTTGAAAGAGACGTATCAGACTCTCTCCCTCGCTGAAGCAGAGAGCTACACTGGACATGCATTGAAAGTAAAGTATCGGCCCAGCTACACCTTGCTTCCCTGTGAATACAAATTTTTTTTTTTTAATTTTTCTTCCACATTACCTCTTGCCATTGAAGCCCAGAGCCATGATGGAGTCTCATCAACTCCGTGCATGTACACTGAACAAGGGCACCATCTCCAGGTAGCAGCCCCATTTCCGCGAGAGCCACATTAACTATCAACAAATATTGAACAAGCCTAATAATTGGCAATACCTATAGCCTATGACCTCACCGTTAATTTTACATACTCTTACCCACCCCTGGTTTTTTTTTGTTTTTTTGGAGATGGCAGCCCTCCATCCTTCCACTCTGTGAAGGTGGAACACCAACCACTGGCATCCCGCTCCGTGAATGCCTCTGTGGCTAGGTCTATTAATGGCCAGCTAGGTCTATTAACGAGTCCAAGGATGCAAGTAATTCACGAGCCGCTAACTCATCTTTAATACGGGAGCTCAGGCCTTCAAGGAATATGGACCGTAGGCAGTCTGAGTCCAAGTGAACTTCAGACGAAAGGGTCCTAAACTCAATGACATAGTCAGTTAACGGCCTTGAGCCTTGTTGAAGGTGGAGGAGAGAAGATCCAGATACCGCTCTTCTGCCAGGCTCGTCAAAGACTGAACGAAACAAGGCGAGGAATCCGGGCAGGTCACGAAGAACTGGATCAGCACGCTTCCAGAGAGGTGACGCCCAGGCCAGGGCCTTACCATCCAGCAGGGAAAGGTTGTAGTTAGTCATGGTGATCACATCTGGGAAGTAAGCCAGTTGCAGACAGAAGTGCATATTGCATTGATTCAGGAAACCCCTGCAGATAAGCGGGTTCCCCGAGAAGCGAGGAGGTGCCAGCAAGGGCACTGTAGGCCGTGGAACCAGCATGGTGATGGAAGGATTAAGCTTGGTAGATGTCATTATGGCTGACACGGTAGCGTCTAAACGAGAGCTCAAATTGTCAGTGACTGCTGCCAGAGTTTCCAAGAATTTTTGCTGTTCATTGATTCTTTGCGCCAGGCCAGGAATAGCCTGGAGGGCTGAAACCTCTGCTGGGTCCATGGAATTGGCAATATGTTAGGATTCGTGCGTTTCGTGGACCCTTGGCCCGAGGTGAAGGTTGACACCACCTGAAGGAAGGAGTCTCACAGGTCTTCACCATCAGGAGGCGAGGCCAGCTGTAGCAGGAGATCAGTGAGTGATAGCAGAGAGATAAAATGTCCTGCATCACAGCCACGTGATCCCAGGAGCTAGTAGAGAGGATACTGTGAGTGGCCCGAGGAGCGGGGTAGAGAGACAATTTGGAGGGAACCCACAGTATTCAGTCTGGCAGGATATATGAGTGCCAGAGCAAAAGCCTCCGCCAGAGGAGCGCTGGGCACGAGGCAGGCACTGTAGGTGTAATGCTGCAGAGACTTCCCGAGGGGCAGGACAGCATAGCGAGCAGGGCTCTTGAGTGATGACGTAGGCAGACCTGAGGAGCAGAGAAGCCCGAGTCATATCTCCGAAGTAGTGATGTAAGCCGCCCCAAGGAGCAGGGCTGTACACAAGGTATCGCAGATAGAGAATCAAGGGACCGCCCCGAAAAGCGGGAAGCTCAGGATACAGTCTCTATGTGAAGTGTAGGCACTGCCCCAAGGAGCGGGGAAGCACGGAGCACAGTCTCTAGTAGAATGCAGGCACTGCCCCGAGGAGCAGGGAAGCATGGAGAGTAGTCTTAAGTAGAACATAGGTACTACCCCGAGGAGCAGGGAAGCACGGGGTGCAGGAGGTGGTCCGAGGGCAACTCTGAGAAGCAGGGAAGCTGGCAGGCAGGAACTCTGAGAGTGCAGGGGCTAACTCGAGGAGCAGGGAAACCTGGAGACGGAGTCACCAACTGGAGTGCGAGTCAGCCCCCGAGGAGCGGGTACCTAAGATAGAGTCCAGAGCTAAGGGCAGGTCCGGTGCAGGAACCACGATCCGATGATACAGGAGCAAGCACTAGAGAAGGAACTCGTTGCCAAGTCAGTTAGCAAGGGGCAAAGGGGGTCCTTAAGAATCCCAACCTCGTGATGTCATCAGTTGGGGACGCCATCGAGGTTCCTGCCATTGGGCCTTTAAAGCGAGGCCTGGTGACGCGCGCACGCCTAGGAAGGCCCGGATTCGGCGTGAGCGGTGGCAGCGTCCCTGCAAGGTCGGAGATGTGCGGCAGTGGTGGCTAGCTGTTGCGTTCATGCCTGCTCTTCGCCCTCGCTCCACCCTCTCTACTTGTGTGGCGACTCCCTCCAGGTCTGAGGGACAGCTTGCGGCCGCGGCGTCTCTCTGCCACTTCTCCTCGGATTCCCCGGGCTGGCTTGACGTGGCGGAACCGCCATGTTCCTGACGTCGTAAGGCTGCACGCGCGAGCTCCAGAGTTTGTACCGGCAAGGGCGCGAACCTCGGGGGCGTCCCCCATAGTGACGTCATCCGCTTCCAACTTAAAAGGTCTTTGCAACTACAAATCGAGTTAGCAAAGACGCAAATCTTACCCTTCTGTATACATTTCGCCCAAGCTACTCTGCCTTCTTGTACCTACTAGGAGTACCTGCTCCTCGGGAGCTCCGCTCTCTCTTCTTGATTTCAGATTGCTAAGACGGGATCCGGTACTCGCTCCTCGAGGGCCTACGCCCCTGATTGCTCCGAAGACTCCTTACTGCCTGGAAACGATCACAGACATGAATACTGTGAGTTATATTACAAATAGGAATCAGTACTCGCTCCACGAGGGCCCATGTTCCTAATCTCTGAAGACTCTCTTCTGTCTAAGACGTTATCACAGGTACGGAGATTGTGAGTTCTTATTCCAGACTGCCTATAGGATCCAGTAGTCGCCTACGGCTCCTGTTCCTGTATATTCTGAAGACTCTGTTGCATAAGAGGCCATTACAGATATCTACAATTGTGAGTGTATCATCTACTACTGGTTATGTATCCAGCATACCCTGTCTACTCACTATCTATAGTCTCTCTCTACAACTCAGCTACTCAGAGATCGCAATTCCAGTATCTGAGGGACTTCAGCCCTGCCAGGCACATCAGCTCACTACTGCCACCTCGGGTGGTTCAACTTCCAGGCTAATAAAGAACTATCTGTGTTTGTCTCTATACTCCAGCCTAGCCGGTGGTCCCTCTCAGGATCTCCGCCTGGGGGCGCTGTCATCTGCCATCGGCCCAAGGATTCACCATTTCTACTAAGTGTTTATTCCTTACACTGCTGAGCGGTATCATACAGACTGCCACTCTGTGGGAACCAACCCACAACAGATCATAAACTCTGCCTATGGAGTATTACAAATCACCAGCTCCTCCCTTCGGGGAGCAGCATTGAACACTAGCCCCAGCCGCGAGCTGACCCGCAGAGGAGAGCAGACCTACACATGTCGTGAGTTGGATCGGTCACAGCCATCTGCGACCGACAGTCATAACAATGAGTGAGAGAAACAACTACCTTGTGATCCAAGAGTTGAAGGAAAAGGGTGGCTGTCATGGAGGCATGACTCTGGAGGTGAGAAACTAAGTCACGTAACATGAGGCCCCTGCTGAGAGGAAGCAAGATTGGAAGGACATCATGTCCAGAAGGGCACCAAATGCCTTGTCAGCATGAGTTGAGAGTTTTGAAAGTTGATGATGAACCCCAAGTGTTGCGTGGTAGTCACAACCTGTGAGACGTGATTGAGCACTAGATCCTCTGAAGGACTCGCTATCAGCCAATCCATATAGGGAAAGACTAGGATGTCTCAGCGAAAAAGTTGAGCTGCTACCACAGAGAGACATTTGGTAAACACTCTTGGAGTAATTGAGAGGCCGAAGGGGAGAACTTTGAATTGAAAGTGAAGCTTCTGAACCAGGAAGCACAGATTGCGACAATGAGATGGATGGATTGAGATGATTGTAAGCATCCTTTAAGTCGAGAGAGATGAGCCACTCCCTGAGTTGAAGCAATGGGAAGATAGATGTCAGTGACATCATGTGGAACTTTTTGAAGTGGATGAAGATCAGCTAGCCTCTGTCCCCTCGTGTGCTCCGCCTTTTGGTGGCAGGTGCTCTCTGGGTCCGACCAGAGGGCCATACCAATCCTGCACCAGGCCAAGGGTCCACTTCCAGCGCAACACATGAGCGTGCATTTATTGGTTTTAAAACGTGTCTCTGAACAACTTTGTCAGCTCACTCTATTGTGTGATTTGGATATTGGTAACATCACAGTTTCACGAGTGTTTATGAACGATGAGCAAAAATTTCATTACATGCATTTTAAAAAAATACATAAAAGTGGGCTTTGAGTCATACAGTGTATTATATGTTTAAAATACACTGTTAGTCTGGGGGACCCCTGGAGTCACTATAGGTGTCATAGCTGCTGGAACGACGAGACCTGCGACAGTGAGGAGGGGGAGTCTGATAACTTCCTCTTGGAAGACTTAGCCCACAGGAATTCGTACTTGACTTTCAGTTCCCTTAGCAGCATGCTCTGGGAGACATGCGGCCTCATGCTTTGCAGTTGGAGGAATCGTGCTGAGGTCCTATTCAGAGTTGGCAAACATCATGGAGATCCCACAATGACATCATCTTGTAGCATTGAGGACAAAGTCAGAAGGGGCAAATCTCATTGCATAAGTTTTCCTCAGACATCATAAAGATGGGAACAGATCAGACCCAACTGTTTGCGGCAGTAGACAGAATAAGACTGAGGAGAGAGGAGTGTACGAGTGGTTCTCGTGCCTACCCACAGCGCATGTTTGGGAAGATTCCAGAAATTTCAGCTATAGATCAGGCCTGAGTCAACACCATTGGATGACGTATCCCATCTGTGACTGATGGTCCCCCCGGTGATGTCATCCAGATCAGTTCAGACAAATGGGTTTTCTCTGGAGACAGAGAATAAAAACTTTACTGAACTGCTAGTACTTATGACAGTGAGCTGAGCCTCCTTCAGTTGCTCAGTATTCTCTGACTCTAGCAGATAGTGAAGGTGAAAAACCTGTATTTGGACATGAGGATCAGTTGCTCCCAGGGGTGCTAGGTCTTGGATTGGGACCATCTCCTGGTAGAACAGGGTCAAGCTGGATGTCTGTAGCTCTTAAAATTCTTGAGCCCTGGCATTTGAGGGTTTGAAAGCCAGTGGTGCTGGCTCCCTATTCCTGAAACTCTTCTTATCTCTCTGGAGTGCTCCCTTTTCTGTGGCTGAAGACTTCTTCAGTGAAGTATGATTTTTTTTCTTTGCTGTGGTGGCAGCAGTGTTCTGGGTTGGAGAAATCAGTGTTGCATGCAGCAAAGGGGAAGAGAGCAGGGTCTTGAATCTCTAGCAGTGCGACATTGGTCAATAGCCTGGCCCATGGAGTAGGCTTCTTGAGATATCAAGGGCTTTAGATGAGGAGAAAGTTGATGTCAGCAGTTACTTGGGTTTAAGTGCATCCGTGTGGTTTGTACAGAATGGCCACTTCCACGGACCATGGGAAACTGTGCATAGGAGGGGGAATCATTAGTTCCAAGCCCTGGACTAGGGCCTTTGCCCCTCCTGCTTGGCTGGTAGGGAGAGATTGTTGGGATCTTTTCTCCATGACAGTGAAGGCAGGCAGCCTGCTGCAAGGAAGCAAGCTCAAAGAGTAGTGTTCGTGCTACTAGAGAGCTTTTGACTAAGATGGGAATGGCAGCCATTTTCTTTTCATCTCTTGCAGTGATGGGGGTCCTGTCTGAGGCCTTTGAAAAGCCACCAGTTTTGGAGCTGGTACAGGGGGGAGTAAGTACACAGCAAGCTAGAGTAGGAGACGGCCAGTGGCTAGGAAGCACCATATAGTGAAGTCTTCAGCACACTCAATGAGGAGGTTGAAATGGTAAGAATGCCGGCCATTATGTTCCCTCCTCTCCAGTGCTGCATAGAGTATTGGCAGAGGCTGTGATGGATCCCCCAGTGTTGACTCCGATTCATGGGGGAATAGGTGCACCACATGAGTAGGTAGGAGGAGGTCCTGCAGCTGAGAGTTCCCTCATTCTGAAGAATTAAGAGCCTTTCCCCTGATTTTGTAGTCCTTTTACAGAGGCTCTTTTTTTGATTTAAAAAAAAAAGAGGATCCAGGGGCTAGTGGCCTGGTCTCTCAAGGGCTACCCTTAGGGGATTTGGATCTCCCCACTGGTCTCAAGAGAAAGTGGCTGGGACTAAGTTTAGAGCAAGATTTGTAGTCTTTTTGCCTCTGGAAGAATTTCCTAGAGAATCCCTCAGAAGGGACTCCTGGGGATGGGAGTCTTGTTAAGGGTTCTTTGGAGAAGGGGAAGCTCCCAGTGACGGAAGGGGATGGCCTGCGAGTGTACATCTGTTTGGGAGCTGTGAGTTACCCACTATGCCTGATGGAGATATCCTGTGGGTGGTATGCTTTTTTGGAAGAAAACGTTCACCACCAGGTTATCTCAGGCTCAGGCACCACCACGACATCAAGCACCACCCGGCAGAATCCATTCTTGCCTAACAGCCTGGGAGAAAATAACATCCGATCAATGGGTTTTAGAGATAGTACGACACGGTTACCAACTCCAGTTTATCACAAAACCCATATTACCTCACCTTTCCACTCTAAAGAGTTGAAGCTTTCAACCACAACTAGGGGAGGAAATTGCTTTGCTTCGCAAACAACATGCCTTTAGACGGATTTCTCCGAGGACACAATCAGTAGGATTTTATTCCCCATACTTCCTCATACCCAAGAAGTCGGGTGGCCTTCGTCCCATCCTAGACCTGAGGGAATTGAACAAATTCCTCATCAAAGAGAAGTTCAAAATGGTATCGTTGAAATCAATCCTTCCTCTGATTCAACCCAATGATTGGATGTGCTCCATCGATCTAAAGGACGCTTACATGCATATTCCGATCCATCCCTCCTCTTGGCGATACCTGTGCTTCTGCTACAAGCATTACCATTACCAGTATAAAGTTCTTCCCTTTGGACTATCGGCTGCACCCAGGGTTTTCACCAAATATATGGTTGTGGTGGTGGCTCATCTCAGACAACAGGGTATAACCATCTTTCTATATGTGGACGATTGGCTCATAATCGTCTCAGCTCCAAACATCTTGCTCGATCACCTCCGTCAGGTGATACAATGCTTACAGGAATTAGGATTAGTGATCAATTTTCAGAAATCACACCTACAACAGACCCAACAACTACAATTCATAGGAGCATGCCTGGACACCACTTACAGCTGGGCATAGCTACCAAACGACAGAATATCACAATTCCGTCACCTTCTACATGCATTGAACCATGCTCAGAGACCTTTGGCGAGACAAATTTTAGTAATCCTAGGCCACATGACGGCAGCTATTTTCACGGTTCCCAACACCAGGCTACACATGAGACGCCTACAATGGGGACTAAACGTCAATGGAAACAACACTCACAACCGTTGACACAAAGTATCGTTGACCTCCGAGATGAGAAAAGACATAACATGGTGGCTCCTAGACTCCACCCTGTCCAAGGGAGCATTGTTCAGTTCCCCTCCTCATAACGCAGTATTAACCGCAGATGAGTCTCGCAAGGGATGGGATGCACATCTTGAGATTTACGAAACACAAGGCTTATGGACAATCTCTGAGCAAAACCTGCAGATAAATTTATTAGAACTCAGAGCGATTTGGAATGCACTACAAGTGTTTCAAGACCACCTGAAAGGCCGCAGGGTCATGATCTACACGGACATGTTTTACATCAAAAACAAGGATGGTCCAGTTCATGGTCCCTTTGAAAGGAGACCCTGACAATCTTTGAACATGCTCACCGAAATTGCATACATCTGCAAGCAACTTACCTACCAGGCGTGGCAAATGCAAGAGCGGACAGGCTAAGCCGCATCTTTCATCCTCACAAATGGGCACTCAATTTGGAAGTATTGATCTGGAAAGAAAAACGACGAGTGAGATAATCAAATTTGCAGATGACACAAAATTGTTCAGAGTAGTTAAATCACAAGCAGATTGTGATAAATTGCAGGAAGACCTTGTGAGACTGGAAAATTGGGCATCCAAATGGCAGATGAAATTTAATGTGGATAAGTGCAAGGTGATGTATAGGGAAAAATAACCCATGCTATAATTACACAATGTTGGGTTCCATATTAGGTGCTACAACCCAAGAAAGAGATCTAGGTGTCATAGTGGATAACACATTGAAATCGTCGGTTCAGTGTGCTGCGGCAGTCAAAAAGCAAACAGAATGTTGGGAATTATTAGAAAAGGAATGATGAATAAAACGGAAAATGTCATAATGCCTCTGTATCGCTCCATGGTGAGACCGCACCTTGAATACTGTGTACAATTCTGGTCGCCGCATCTCAAAAAAGATATAATTGCGATGGAGAAGGTACAGAGAAGGGCTACCAAAATGATAAGGGGAATGGAACAACTCCCCTATGAGGAAAGACTAAAGAGGTTAGGACTTTTCAGCTTGGAGAAGAGACGACTGAGGGGGGATATGATAGAGGTGTTTAAAATCATGAGAGGTCTAGAACGGGTAGATGTGAATCGGTTATTTACTCTTTCGGATAGTAGAAAGACTAGGGGGCACTCCATGAAGTTAGCATGGGGCACATTTAAAACTAATCGGAGAAAGTTCTTTTTTATTCAACGCACAATTAAACTCTGGAATTTGTTGCCAGAGAATGTGGTTCGTGCAGTTAGTATAGCTGTGTTTAAAAAAGGATTGGATAAGTTCTTGGAGGAGAAGTCCATTACCTGCTATTAAGTTCACTTAGAGAATAGCCACTGCCATTAGCAATGGTTACATGGAATAGACTTAGTTTTTGGGTACTTGCCAGGTTCTTATGGCCTGGATTGGCCACTGTTGGAAACAGGATGCTGGGCTTGATGGACCCTTGGTCTGACCCAGAATGGCATTTTCTTATGTTCTTAAGTAACCCAAGACATCTTCATGCAATGGGGAACGCCTTCGATAGATCTCTTTGCATCGGAGATCAACGCTCATGTTCCCAAATTCTGTTCGATAAGACCAAGCCAATTCAGGATCGCTCAAGATGCCTTCCTCATTCCGTGGATGACAGGCCTCCTGTACGCCTTTCCTCCCATACCACTCATAACAAGGACAATTCAGAAGTGCATAGCAGACAAAGGTCATCTGATACTCATAGCCCCGGCCTGGCTGAGGCAACCATGGAACAGTTTCCTTCTCCGACTGTCCATCATGGACCCAATTCGGTTACCGAATCGCCAAGATCTTCACTGCCAAGATCAAGGAACGCTTCTACACCCACTACACTCATCTCTCCACTTGACAGCATGGAGATTGAGAGGCTCCTTTTAACAGAACAGGGAGTTTCCACTTCGGCACAGTTCATCTTGTTAGAATCCAGGAAACTCTCAACGAGGAGAAATTATAGCTATAAATGGAGACGCTACTCTACATGGTGCACTTCCAAAGGCGTACCACCACTGAACTGCTCTCCTGAGTTGCTCATGGATTATCTTCATACACTATAGGCAGCTGGTCTTGCAACATCATCCATTGGAGTTCATCTCAGTGCCATAGGGGCATATCATAGACCAGTTAACAATATTCCTATATCCAATCACCCCTTATTATTTCGTTTCATTAAGGGGTTAACTCACCTTCGTCCTCCGATCTCTAAGCCTCCAGTTCCATGGAACCTCAACATAGTTCTGGAACAGCTCATGCTTTTCCCGTTTGAGCCCATGGACTCGGCACATATAAAATACCTCACATGGAAAGTTGTATTCCTGGTTGCAGTAACATCAGCATGAAGAGTCTGTGAATTACAGGCCTTGGTCCATTATTCTCCATATTTGCAATTTCATCACCAAAAGGTGATTCTCCGAACTCACCCATCCTTCCTACCAAAAGTGGTTTCTCAATTCCATTTCAATCAGACCATAGAATTACCCACCTTTTCCCCTAAAACTCATGCAAATGATAGGGAAAAGTTACTGCACATACTAGATTGCAAAAGAGCTTTAGCATACTACAAAGAAAGGACAAACTCTGACTCCTGTGTTTTGCAACTCTTTGTCTCTTTTGACCCAAAGGCACCTGGACTACCAGTGGCTAAACGCACCATCTCCAGCTGGATAGCACAGTGCATCAAATTCTGTTACGATAAACAGAAGTTACAGCTACATTCTGATCCTAAAGCTCACCAAATCAGAGCAGTGGCGGCCTCCTTGGTACACCTTAAGAATGTACATCCCATAGACATTTGTAAGGCAGCTACATGGTCATTGCTCCATACCTTCACATCTCACTACTGCCTTGATCAACAAACAGCCACTGATGCAAAGATAGGGCACGCAATCCTGCAATCTCTATCCACTTGTATTCGGTGACTGCCACACTGTCAAAGATCACGTACAAACATATATATCATAAACAACGTGATCGGGAGCTTGGGACTCCCATGACAGCATGGCTAATTCAGCCCTGCTATCGACGGGAAAAAGCAAGTTTTCTTACCGTAAACGGTGTTTCCGTAGATAGCAGGATGAATTAGCCATGCTGACCCACCCTCTTCCCTGGCATTCACCAACTTCTCAACTACACCATAGCTTAATCACAGACTGAGGAGATTCCATTACTTTCCTGCGCGGGAACACACGCGCAGCCGCAGAGAGCAAAAATCTAATCTCTGCTTTTGACAAGCTCCGCCTCCCGGACCTGATTGACAGATCCCATGACAGCATGGCTAATTCATTCTGCTATCTACGGAAACACTGTTTACGGTAAGCAAACTTGCTTTTTACCCTATCTAATTGGAATGCTATCTCCTCAAAATCTAGGGCCTTCAATTCCTCTCTTAAAAGGTCAAGTTCCTCCCTATCTGGATGCCTATTCACCTCTTATGCTTAACCTCCAATTTAGCAATGTTCTCCAACAATTGCAACCATTTGGTTGCTTTAGTCTTCTTCAAGTAAGCAGCTCTGGCTATCAATTTCCCACGAGCTACAACTTTGAAACATTCCCATATGTTGCCTGCAGAAACTTCCCCATTATCATTGTCAGTTAAATAGTCCCCCATTTCCTTCTTCAACCTTTCACAAAAATCCCTATCATCTAATAGCCCTTCATTAAGTTTCCAGATCTTTTTCTCTATATTCCCTCCTGAACCTTTAATGGAGATCCAAATTGCTGCATGATCTGACCATGTAATATGATTTATACCTGAGTCCCCTATCCTGTTTACTAGGGCCTTGTCCATTAGGAAAAAATCTATTCCAGAATATTCCTTATGTGCTTTGGAGAAGAAGGTGTAGTTACGTTCGGAGGGGTGAAGAGATTCCAAGCGTCTATCAGATCCCAATCTGACATTAAAATTTTCAGACCCTTTCTGTTAGATTTAGTGGCACCTCCACACCCTCCACTACTATCTAAGAATGGGTATCTTGTTATGTTGAAGTCCCCTCCTATTATTATAAAGCCCTCTACCCACTGCTTTAAAATATTTGAGATTTTCTCCAAAAACTTCCCCTGACCCAATTGGGGCTATACATATTAGCAATAGTGTAAACATCTTTCCCCATCTTAAATTTTACAATCAGATATCTCCCTTCTTCATCTCTCAGTGTCGAGACAATCACCACCACCACATTTTGTGAAAAGAAAATACCTCCTCCACTGTATTTGGAAGTGGTGCTAGCCGAAGCAAAAAATTGGGACAGGAAGTGTTTGGAGATTAACAATCTTTCATATCCTATTGTAAGTGTGTTTCCTGACATAGCAGAATATCTGCTTTCATGCAGACAGCATCTTGTAGTAACTTTTTTCTCTTAACATAAGTATTAAGACCTTTTACATTCCATGAAAGCAGTTTTAAATCCCTCATGACATGAATACAAGTAACTCCTTCCCTCTTTTACTCTTAGGTGCTGCCCCACCCAATGTATAAACATCCTGCCCTGTAGATGCAATAAAAAAAAAGCAGCCATTGTATCTGATGTTCCCTGACATAACCTACCAGAGCCATCCCTAAGTATTGATCTCTACCATGGCCTCCCTTTCCTTCACCCCCCCCGCCACCCACATCTCCCTACCCCAACCTCCAACCCCTACCTCCCTCCACCCTTCCCTTCCAGGCCTTCGACACCACACGCTCTGAGGAATAATGTCACACTATTGTTCCAGTGGCTCCAGTCCTTCCCAAACCCCATGCTGATTTGAAATATATAAAACCTCCCTTTAGCCAAAAGTGAAAAAGAACATTCTCAACAAATGTCAACCTGTATAAATTTGAGCTGAAATAAAACATTTGAACGTCCTCCTGAGCCTCAAGGGGCCCTGAATTTATATAAACCCGCCGTAAAGGCAAACGTAGTTACACGACTCCCAGTGAGTCAGTATTCAAGCGTCTGGGTCTCGCAGGCAGATGGATCCTCCAAAATACCTACACAGTCTCTTTCCACCATTCTTGACATGTTGCCATTTAATGCTAGGCTCTCTCCCAGGGGTAACCGCCTGTTGACGTAATCGAAGATTTGGACCAGCCGCTTGAAGGATCTTCATTGCTTCTTCCACTGAGCAAACCCTTGATGAGACCCCACTTATTGTAAATTGTAGGCCGAATGGAAACAACCACTTATAGCGGTGCCCTCCAGCTCTTAGTATTTGGACCACCTCTTTAAATTCTCTCTTTCCTGGCATGTAGCCAGATGGACTCAGAACAAGTGGGTATAGTGTGCTCGTGCTAGCAGTTGGAGACGGATCTAACGTCAGCACGGGTACATATACCCCCACAGGAAGTGAAGCAACTCAGTAATTTCCGTCTCCAAAGCAGTTTGGAGCGCCTGCACGCTCGCTGAGCGTGTTTTCCAATCTACTTTTTACTTTCTACTTTTCAAATTTCTCAGAAGACGAGCCCCGCACTCCGGCAGTGATACCCTCGGGTCCCTCCCCCAGTTGAGTTTCCCGAGGTGGTTTCCGCGACCCCTCGGAGGTCTACGCCTCGGTCCGGTGGCCGAATCGCGGCAGGGATCTAGCCCCCGAGCGAGAAGGGCTCGGGCCTGGCTGAGAGGCGCCTCGGTCCCGGCGTGGACTTAGCCCCGAGCGAGATGAGTTCGGTGGCTTAGAGGCAGCGGGTGCATTTCCTCAAGCGCGGCGGTGAAGGTATTTCCTCTCTCCCCCCGCAGCCGGAGACCGCCCGGGTTATAGCTGGGAAGCGCCGAGGATCAGGTAAGGCGTACATCTCTTACTTTTGGTCTCCGAGGTACGAGGATCGGCGGCGTTGCCTGCATGTGGCACGCCGTGGAGGTCGCCATTTTGTCTGCCTTGTTCAGGTATTGAGCGCCCATGATAGGCGCCTGTTGATGGGCGCACAACGCAGCATATATATTGCTAAGCGTATGTTCATATTGTATATTGTTGAGCGCATATTGCTGACCGCATATTATTGAGCGCATATTGTATATTATTGAGCGCATATTGTATATTATTGAGTGCATAGTGTATATTGTTGAGCGCATATTGTATATTATTGAGCGCATATTGCTGACTGCATATTGTATATTATTGAGCGCATATTGTTGAGCGCATATTATTGTTGAGCGCATACTATTGGCAGCATAAGCGCCGGCGCCCTGCATTCGCAAGACGCGATGGAACATTTAAACACCCCGGCGTCTCCAGAGGCGGCACCTCCTGATTCCGGCGTGAAAGCTCTCGGCCTCTGCTCAGCGTGCCAGCTTAGAGCCACGCAGAGCGAGGACCCAGACTCCCTTTGTGCCCAATGTGAGGAGGCCATGGGAGCCTCGGGCCAGGACCAGTCTCAACCGAGGTTTACCGACAGTTCCCCAGGGGCCACCCCAGATCTAGCGGGCCGTCTCGAACAACCAGGAATCCCGGGGGACCTGGTACCCCAATGGCTAGAGACCGCTTCCATTTCCTGGGTGGATTTATTTAAGGGGATCCATGCCTTTGTACAGATGCAGTCAGCTTCCCGTCCAGGCCCTGCTGCCGCTCCGGCTGACCCTGCCCCTGGACCTTCTCGCCCTTATCGCGGGCACCCGCCTCCGGGCAGTCCGGCTCCTGCGGACCCTGATGTCTCGGAAGACGAGTCCGAACCCCCCGAGGAGGGGGAACTTCCCTCGGGGATAGAGCCATATCGAACTATGAGGCGGTTCTTTCCCAAGGAGGATCTCTCCGACCTGGTCTCTCAGTGCCTGACGGAGTTGGCTATTCCAGGCCCCAGCACCATGGAGACATCTACGCAGAACCCCCTGCTGGAGGGTCTTCGTCCCACAGCCCGCCATTTTCCCTTCCTGCAAGCGGCGCAACAGCTGATCGATTTGGAGTTGAATGCGCCGGAGGCCTCATTCAAAGGGGGTCGGGCCCTGTCCAGCATGTACCCCCTGGACCTGGCAATCAAGGATATGCTGGCGTGCCCTAAGGTGGATGCCTTGGTTAGCGCTGTGGTCAAGCGCACTACCATCTCCAGTGGAGGGGGGGGGCGGCCCTCAAGGAGGCTCATGGACTGACGCCTCCTGGACGCCATCCTGAAACAAACCTTTGATGGTGGCAGCTCTGTCTCTGCGAATCGCAACCTGCTGCACAGTGGTGACGCGTTCCTGTTTATCGCAGGTCAGGAACAATGTTCCGGCAGCAGGACATGGAGTCAGCTTTCTCGTTCCTCACGGATGCCGCCTCCATACCTAGTCCGACGACAGCCAAGGGGGTCTCATCCCGTAGCTGCCAGGAGGCAGCTCTGGATACGGAACTGGTCAGCCGACGCCGCCTTCTCTAAGACACGTCTCACTATAATGCCGTTCAAGGGGGTCTCTTCTGTTCGGCAGCGACCTAGATAAACTGGCCAGCACATGGGGTTGCCTCTCCAGTACCTCGACTGCGGAAGACAGGTCCAAGATGAACCAGCGCAACCTTTCCGAGGCCTTCCAGAGGTAGAAGCTCCCAACGCTTACTCTCCATATAGGAGTCGCTACCAGGCACCTCATCCTCAGGCCAGGAACCATGCCCTTGTCGGACCACAGCCGCATAAGAAGGGTACCCGGCTCGGGTTCGGTGCACCGGCCGCACCCCACAATGAGAATCAGCCGATCCATCCTGGGGACGAAGCCATAGGGGGCAGGTAACCCTCTTCATACCCCAGATGGGTCGAGATACGTCGGACCAGTGGGTCCTCGCCATCATCCGAGAAGGGTATTATCTGGACTTCCATCACATCCCTCCGGACAGGTTTGTGGAATCTCCGTGTCCAATCCACAAGAAGGCAGCATTGGAAACTACCCTGGCGAGGCTCCTGTCCTTGAAAGCCATAATCCCAGTACCTGCATGGGAAATGGATTCTGGGCACTATTCCATTTATTTCATGGTACCCAAGAAAGAGGGCACTTTCCGGCCCGTATTGGACCTCAAGTCAGTCAGCCGATACTTAAGGGTCCCGAGGTTTCGCATGGAAACTCTGCGCTCAGTCAAGACCGCAGTACAGCCAGGGGAATTCCTCACGGCCTTAGACTTGTCAGAAGCCTACCTGCATATCCCGATCCATCGGGACCATCAGCGCTACCTACGCTTCAAGGTTCTGGGACGACACTTCCAATTCCGGGCTTTGCCCTTCGGGGTTAGCCACGGCACCGCGGACCTTCACCAAGGTGATCGTAGCGGTGGCAGCAGCGCTCAGACGGGAAGGAATCCTTGTCCATCCCTACCTAGACGATTGGCTGATCAGGGCGAAATCCCGAGAAGAGAGCCATCGGGCAACCAACAGAGTCATCTCCCGGCTGGAAAGCCTGGGATGGGTAGTCAACCTAAACAAGAGCTGCCTACAGCCTTCCCAAGCACTGGAATACCTGGGAGTCCAGTTCGACACCCAGGCAGACAAACTCAGCCTCACCACCAAGAGAAGGTTAAAACTCCAGACGCGTCTCCGGTCCTTGATGGGAGCCAGCCGGCCCATAGCTTGGGACTATCTGCAGGTTCTCGGTCTCATGGCATCCATCCTGGAAGTGGTACCCTGGGCGCGGGCCCATATGAGACCACTACAACGCTCCCTCCTCTCTCGATGGAGCCCACGCTTCCGGAATTACTCCGTGCATCTACCTCTACCAGCCAGACTGCGGACCCAAGCTACGGTGGTGGTTGCAGTCCAACCACACCGAGCAGGGGGTCGAAGATGTCCCCCCCTCGTGGACTCTGCTCACCACAGATGCCAGCCTGAGCGGATGGGGAGCACACTGCGAAGAGCTCACCGCCCAAGGGCGGTGGAACAGAGAAGAGTCGGGGTGGAACATCAACCGTCTATAGAGGCACGGGCAGGTCCGATTAGCCTGCTGCCGATTTGCTCGCAGAACTGAGGAACAGGAGCAGTCAGAGTGATGTCCGACAACGCCACCTACGGTGGCATACATCAACCGACAGGGCAGAACCAGGAGCCAACAGGTGTCCCTAGAGATAGTCCCGCTGATGGCTTGGGCAGAGGCGAATCTCCAGGGACATCTCCACCCGTCCACATTGCCGGAAGGGACAAACCGCGGCAGACTTCCTCAGCAGGGACAGCCTAAATCCGGGAGAATGGCAGCTGTCCCCCACAGCCTTCCATATGATTGTGTGATCAGTGGGGGACCTCCGGACATGGACCTATTAGCGGGACAGGTCCCAATGCTCAAGTACCCAGATACTTCAGCCGCAAGCGAGATCCGTTCTCTCACGGGATCGACGCCCTGGTTCCAGGCATGGCCTCCAGGGACACTGCTATACGCCTTTCCTCCGTGGCTCCTGCTGGGCGCCCCTATACACAAGATTCAGAGGCACAGAGGCCTCAGTTCTTCTAGTAGCACCAGACTGGCCAAGAAGACCCTGGTACGCGGACATGAGAAGACTACTGACAGGGGAGCCCCTTTCCCCTGCCTCCTCTCAGGGACCTGCTTCGTCAAGGTCCATCCTCCACGAGGATCCCGGCTCAATTCTCTCTTACGGTCTGGCCATGAGAGGGCTAGACTGAAAGAAAAGAGGTTACTCGGAGCCGGTGATAGATACAGTCCTCCAGAGCTCACAAGTTTTCCACATCCCTCACCTACCTAAGGATCTGGAGAGTATTTGAAGCCTGGTGGGACACTCATGGCACCTATCCACATGCGACCACAATCCCTATTGTTCTGGATTTCCTGCAGGATTGGGCTTCAGAAGGGTCTCTCCCTAAGCTCCATCAAGGTTCAGGTGGCTGCGCTGTCTTGCTACTGGTCCCAGGAGGGATGGCAAGACCATCGCCACGCACCCAGATGTTTCCCGCTTCCTGAAAGGAGTCCAAGCACATTCGTCCGCCACTGAAGTGGCCAGGGCCCCTGTGGAACCTCAACATAGTTTTGGATTTTCTCGCAGGATCCACCTTCAGACCCCTTCGGGGCCTGTCTCTCCGTCGCTAACTTTGAAGATGGTGTTCTTGCTGGCAGTGTGTTCCGCACGCCGCATCTCAGAGCTACAAGCGCTGTCCTGCCGTGATCCCTTTCTGAGAATCACTCCAGAGGCTATCCATCTTCGCACAGTTCCCTCTTTCTTACCTAAAGTTGTCTCACCATTTCACCTCAATCAAACCATATCTTTGCCAACCAGGCGGGTTTGAAGAAATCAGAAGAAGGGCGTTTGCTACGCCATCTCGACATAGGCAGATTGCTGCCCAGATACCTGGAAAAGACAGAAGCAGTACGAAAGACGGACCATCTGTTCGTCCTTCACAGCGGGAAGAAGCAAGGGGAAGCGGCCTCTCGGCCCACCATAGCCCGCTGGATCAAAGAAGTTATCAGAGCGGCCTACGTAGAGGCCGGAAAGTCACCACCTCTGCAGGTCAAGGCTCATTCCACCAGAGCGCAGGCGGCCTCTTGGGCAGAATCTAGGATGCTGTCACCTGCGAGATATGTAAGGCGCGACATGGTCCTCCCTCCATATCTTTTCCAGGTTTTACCGTCTGGATGTCCAGCCAGAGAGGACACAGCATTTGCGAGGGCAGTCCTACGCGGTCCTCAGGCAGCCTCCCGCCCAGTCCGGGAGTAGCTTTTGTACATCCTACTTGTTCTGAGTCCATCTGGCTACACGCCAGGAAATGTTGAGATTACTTACCTGATAATCTCCTTTTCCTTAGTGTAGACAGATGGACTCAGCATCCCGCCCGGCTGCCGGTATACATGGGTTTCCCTGATTCAAGGTAAGCCATGTCATTTTCTTACATAAGAGCGTCCACTCTACCAGATGTCAACGCCTTCCGGTTGGAAGCGCTGGCGGTCTCCAGCTACTATCAATCGGTCAGGGGAATCCTGTTTCACTAATTCATTGATCGTCAGTACACATATATCCATAACAGCTTTTGCAAGGAAGATTACTGAGTTGCTTCACTTCCTGTGGGGGTATATGTACCTGTGTTGACGTCAGATCCGTCTCCAATGCTAGCACGAGCACACTATACCCACTTGTTCTGAGTCCATCTGTCTACACTAAGGAAAAGGAGATTATCAGGTAAGTAATCTCAACATTTTTCTTTATAGTCAGAGGGGATAGATCTTGGAAAATTTCTATTTTGTGACCATGCCATTGAATATCTCTCATCTGTCTCACTATCGCCATCACTTTTTCTTTAATAGCAAACGCATGGAAGCATACCGCAAAGTCCTGAGGGAGGTTATTTTGAGTCTTGGCCAGGGCTCTAAGTGCTCTTGCCAGCTTGATGCACACTGGCTCAGCTTCACCTTCTCCAGGATTTAATATAGAACTGCAAATGTCCTTTATTACCTTCTGGCAGGCCACGTAAGCTTGCTTTTCTAGTATGCCTCTGAATCTCAAGTTATTTCTCATGGATCAGTTTTCCTGGTCCTCGACCCAGTCCTGTAATTTAGCATTTTCTTCCTGGAGTGCTTGCAAGGTTTGCTGCACCTCCTCCGAGGCTGTTTTTTTATTTTCTTGCCTCTACTATACTGCTTCCAAACGATTCCCCATCTCTATGCAGTCATTTCTTAACTCTGAAACAATCAAGTGTAATTCTTGTTTCAGAAGCCCTATATCTGCACGAAGTTCTTCAAACCAGTGCTGAAAATTTTCCCTGGAGAGGGGTATCTCTGTTCGCTGTGGTTGGCCGCTTAGTTCCTCTTCCCCTGTCACTTGACATGCCGCAGCAGCGCCATTTTCTTCCAGGTTCCCGGCGCTGGTTTCCCCTGTTGTTTTCGCCACCGTCGATTCAAAGGAAAATTGCTTAAAATTGGGCAATTTTTTGCAAAATGACATCCTGATGTTACCGGCAAGTAAGAGGTCACTTAAAACACCCCGTGGTGCTGTGATGGCTATAAACGAGAGGATTTCGCTGAATCGAGGCTCGGAGCAGTCAGGTTAAGCCGCCAACTATCAGCGTGACGTCGCTTCCTCCATGTTCCTACATTCTTATCTGAGCTCAGTGTTGCCTGTTGGCCAAGTATTGAAATGGTTATCTGTTTTTAATCAAGTTTTTTGCTAGTTTGTCCACAGTTGCTTTTGAAGAGAATACTGGCAGGTTAATGTCACTGCAGGGATGTATATACTGTGACGTCAGTTTGGTCCATCTCCATCTGCTGGTAGAGGTACATAACCCACTTGTTCTGGATTCATCTGCCTGTCCTAAAGAAAAGGAAATTATCAGCTAAGTAGTAATTTCTCATTTCTTGATTTGTTTTGTTTTATGAAGATTGGTGATGTTTCTCTTTTTCCTTTGTTGCACTGCATACAGTCTTTGGCTTGTTGTGGTTTCCAGTTCTGTTTTAGTCTGCACGTTTCTATTTATGCTTTATGGTCTCTTTATTCTTTGCTAGGTGAGGTATTTCTGCTGGCATATAGTTTCTGAGTAGGGTTCTATAGCAGCCTAGCTTGTTCCATTTTCCTAATAGGAGTATTGGTGTTTTAAGGCCTGGTGTATTATTTTCAGTGTTGCATTTTCTTAGGTCAGGTGGTTAACTGTTTGAGTGCTGGAAGCTGGTGCTGTTCTGGTATGGGAAGTATACTGTTTATGTAGTTTCTGTTCAGCGAAAGTACTTATCTTTCCTATGTCATTCTTAACAATAAAAATAAAACTGGGCCTTTTTTTTTTTAAGTTCCACCATGGCTTGTAATGAGTAATATCACACACTTGAGCGCTGTCCATCAGGTCTGTCACAATGGGAAAAATGTTGAGAACCACTGGTGTAGAGGTCAAGCCCATCTCTGTACAGCCTATGGTTCTAGTTTTATGTGAGGTCTGCTTCAATTAATCCGCCCCTAAGGCTTTCCGCTGTGTCTTGGGACTTTAGTGTGGTTTTGGCTTAGCTGATGAAAGCTCCTTTTGAGGCACTGAACTCCTGTGACCTCAGGTACCTGACTCGGAAGGTCATATTTTTGGTGGTGGACACTTCATCATGCAGGATCAGTGAGCTCCAGACCTTAGTGACTTATCCATCTTACACTATAAGTTTTTTTTCATGATAGCATGGTCTTTCATAATCACCTTAAGTTCCTGCCTAAGGTGGTGTTGGACTTCCATGTTAACCAGTCCATCGTCCTGCCAACATTCTTTCCCAGGCCCCATTCCCACCAAGGCGAACAAGCCCTGCACAGTTTGGACAGCAAGAGAGCCTTGGCCTTCTAACTGAGCGGTCAGAAGTCCATAGATAGTCCACCCAGCTTTTTGTTTCTTTTGACCAGACCAGGTTGGGGTTCGCTGTTGCCAAGCAGATGCTTTCCAATTGACTAGCAGTCTGCATTTCCTTCTGTTATGCCCAGGCGGGATTGCTTCTTGGGGCCATGTCAAGGCTTATCTGTTTGAGCCATGGCAGCATCGGTGGCCCAGTTGCGAGCAGTCCCCATGGAGGAATTCTGCAGAGCTGCAACGTGGTGTTCCCTCCACTCATTCACATCTCATTACTTTCTGGATGGAGATAGCCAGCGTGATAGCAGTTTTAGCCAATCTGTCCTTCGGAGCCTGTTTGAGGTGTAGAACCCAGCTCTGTTCCCTCCTGGGGCCTGCTCTTTCTGTTCAGGCGCCTCCCCTTCTGTTACCAACAAACTTGCTGTGCCCATTGGAACCTGTTTTGTTGGTCCCCCTTTTTTTGTTTGGGGTGTCATATGTATCTAGTGATTTACCCATGTGTGAGAAGTGCCATCCTGCTTGACCTTGGAGAAAGCAGAGTTGCTTACCTGTAACAAGTGTTCTCCGAGGAGAAGCTGGATGTCAGTCCTTGCGAAACCCACCCACCTTCCCGTGGCGTTGGATTTCCATGGGTATTATTTTATTTGAATTCTGTTATAAGACTGAGAAGATCCCGTGTGAACGCGTGGTATAACTCATGCATGAGTATGCTTAGAGTGGCTCAAAGTTCTAAAAACTTTGACATAGGTTTTCTATGCCTGGCTCCATCAGATGATGTCACTCGTGTAAGGACTGACATCCTGCTACAGGTAAGCAACTCTGTTTTTCTTTTGCTGTCAGAATAAGTGCTAATTGCTCTTCATGCATCATATAAGCGTATTTTTAACATATGCCTAAATAAACAGACAATACAAATCACCACCACCTTTGGGGAAATTCATAGACCAAGAGCTGTCAAGTGGGAAGCATTTATTTGGAAAGCCAGATTGCAGGGGTTGTTGACAAAAACCATGGGAAGTTTAACTCTTGCTCAGATCCAGGAGTTAAATTTCCTATGGTAAAGATATGCAGGCAAAGCTAAAGCACTTCCTTGCATTACAGATAATAGCTAATAAAGTTATTACTCTGCCGTTTGCATGCACTAATCCTAAATTAGTTTTAGCTCACCTTTTAGCCCTGTTTTATTCCATGCAAAACCCCTGTTAAATACTAGGTTATATTTGCTTTGAAAAATGCATGCTATAATGTAGGCTAAAACACTTGCAAGAAGACACAATATAAATGTGAATATGACATATGAAATGCCATGGTCCTACAGGTTACAGATGGGCTGCTGTTCTCTATGGACAAACTCCCTGATATATTTTGTCCTCCCCATCCCCTCACTCTGGTTTTAAATTGAAGAAGCAGGATTACAAATACCATAATGCATTTGATTAAAAGGTCCTCTCCAGACTCTGGATCCTTTAGATGCAGCCGTGATGTTGGGTATATGGTGCATGCACCCTGGTGCTCAACAAACATAACCCTCAACTGAAAGCTAATGACTTTCCACTCACACTGTCATCTGCCTGGCAGTCTCTTGACACTAGGGCCACAAAGGTTTGCCATGGCTGGCCTATGTCCTTATTGTATGTTGTCAGCTACCAAAATATTTAATTTTTATTAATCTATATTCAGTTTTAGGAGAGATCTGATGGATTTGCAGTGGAAGGCTGACCTGGGAAGCAGTCATCAAGATGTAGCTGCTTGGCAAGAAAATGGTTGCAGGCCTTGTGCACTCTGTTTGCACTGCCCGGTAACAACGTTTTCAAGGTTAGCACGGGACACCGAGGCTGCTGTGTTCATCAGTAATTACAAACCAAAGAATTAAAGTGGAGTAGAAGATAAACATCCCTGAAAATGAACAGAACCAGCGCAGCTGTCTTCCTGTTTCTCATTAGTGGATTATCACAACAGATTGAAGCAACCATCCCCAACTGCATTCCTCGAAAAACCATCTCTTTCCAGAGTGAGTGTCCCAGAAATGTAGGTCATCACTGTTAAAAGAAACTGATACATTAATTTAAAAAATAAGGCCCTATTGAATGACCCACTGGAACTGGGATCCATGAGTTGAATCTGTTTTATGAAGCTGAAAACCCATCATTTGTTGCCAATATAAACAATACTAACTGAACACTGAGGGTAATTAATCACAGAGAATGAGAAAAAAATGTATTTATTTAAAAAATGTATATTCCACCAATTCACAAATCTCAGCAGATAAGAACATACATATATAATATAAGCACCAGATAAGTCAAGACAATACAGAAAACAAATACAACAAGCCTTTATAAAACAGTAATTAACATAGAAAATAACATATAAGAAAAAATAAACATGCTTAGATATAAAGGGGTAGATTTTAAAACATGCACGCACAGTACTCGCCGATTTTATAACCTGTGTGTGTCGCCACGTGCATGTTATAAAATATGATACCCGCGTGCACATAAACACCCGATTTTATTATCAGCGCACATGCAGGCGGTTCGCGACTCTCGCGTGCAGGGGGTGGAGTTTTTTTTAAATACGCACTGTGACGCAATCAGGCCTTTGCCCAGTCCTCCTAGCTTATACCCCTACCTACCCTTCCTTCCTTTTCCCCTCTCCTCCCCGACATCTAAATAAACCTTATCTACCTTCTTTTGTTTTTTTTGTTGATGAGCTTACCCACTCCGAGCAGAAGTAAGTTCTGCATGCTGGCCGGCTGCCAGCGCATGATTTCCTGGGACAGGGCCTAATGGCTGCTGTCCCCCCCCCCCCCCCCCCTTTTCAAAGCCCCGGCACTTCCATGCATACATGGAGGTACACGCATGGCCGGGCTGTTTTGAAAATGATCTTGGCGCAGCCACAAAACATCCCCCCGTTTTGGCGTGTGCAGGGTTTTGAAAATTTGGGATAAAATGTAAAACAAAAAAGCCCCTCAACATAGAAATTCTTGATAAATGTGGCTCATGTGATCTTATAGAGCATAATCCAGCTTGATAAGATATACAATATCCCTGACCATTAGGTCTGAATGTAGACAATCTCCAACCTTCCAAAAAAAAAGCAAAGCAAAATCTTAATTTAAGAACAGAAGAAGTGCCATGGCAGGGTCAGAGCAATCAGCCCATCATTTCTGTCTCCAACGATGACCAACCTCAGTCATTTGGTTGTACCCAGCAGAGCCATTCCTTGTTCATTCCCATGAAGTGGCAATCCTCAAGCCTACCTGGCTAATGATTGCTAACAGACCATTCCCCTGGAAACTCGTCCAAACCTTTTTTCAAACCAGATATACTATTAGCTTTGACTATATCCTTGGTCAGCAAATTCCATAGCTTAATTGGGCATTGAAAAAATATTTCGTAAAATTTGTTCTAAATACAGTACTAGGTAGTTTCAAGGAGTATCCCCTAGTCCTAGTACTATTTGAAAGCATAAATAACCACTACTTATTTATCTTTATCATAACTTCACTCAGTCAGCTGTTCTCCAAGCTGAAGAACCCTAACCTGAGTAGTCTCTCTTTGTAGGGGAGCCATTCTATTTCCTTTACCATTTTTGTTGCCCTCCTCTGCACTTTTTCTAGTTTCCCTTTCCTTTTTTTTCTTCTACACCAGTCCAGAACTGATTGGGTTTAGTCCCTCATCCAGTTGACATCACTGCTACTTTTGTTGAAGCCATACCAGTTTGACCAGTATTTTCTGTCTCCAGCTGATGAAAGAACTATTGATGAAACAGCAGTATTTATCTTACTAGGCTGGTATATCATTCAGATTTAATTAAAAAAATTTGGGCCATACATCTGTAATCTTTACAGAATAGTGAGCCTACATTTTTTGTACTCCCATTTCCATTAGAGGGTTCTTGGTTGAGCCAACTGAAAGCAGATACCTAAGATATTAAATTTGACTGAGCCATGCTCCTGCAGTTTTTACAGAGTAGCAAGCCAACATTTGGTAAGGCTAACATTCCCATTAGAAGGTTATTGGTTGAGCTAATTCAAAGATATAATAAGGAAAGGAAGAAGAGGATCCTCTAAGAGACTTTTAAATCACTACCTTTCTTTACTTGGAAAAAAAAAAGAAGAAAAGAAAAGAACCTTGAATGTTAAAAGGTAAGATTTAAGGGCATTCAACCAGCAAGTTTCTCATTGTTTAAAAACTTTGCTAGTCTTCATCTCAGAGATTATAAGACCATTTTAAACCTTATTTATATTTATTTATTATTTAAAATTTTTATATACCGGGATTCATGTAAGACATTACATATCCTCTCGGTTTACATTATAACGGAAAAACACACGCATGTAAGAATGCGATTACATAGAACAGGGCGTAGAACTTGGATAAGATAAAATGGGGGGCAACGAAAAAAATAACGAATTAAATAAAATGATTGAGCCAAGTCTAGTCTGGCTGAGGATCAAGGTACGTATTGGAATTAATTTAAGGTCCGGGTACACTGAGTAAGCTTGGCAAGATCGACTGTAGAGTTGGGTTGCTAAATTATGGATAGTCTGAGTAGATAGTTTGGAAAGATTAGCTTGTTGACTGGTAACGGAGATGATGGAGGTACGTCATTAATATAAATGGAATGCTTGTTCGAATAGCCAAGTTTTTAGTCCTTTTTTAAAAGTGATTGGCATTGTTCCAACCGTAGTTCTGGAGGAAGAGAGTTCCAATGTGCAGGACCTGCTGTGGACATAGCTCGTTTACTTAGAGAGGTTTTGGAGTGTGGGACAAGAAGAGTGTCTCTATATGCTGCTCTTATCGGTCTGGTGGGTAAATGTGGTCGTAGTGGGATGTTTAGTTCCAGAGGAATGAGATTGTGGATGGTTTTGTGAATGATCGTTAGTGCTTTGTATATGATTCTGAACTTGATTGGGAGCCAATGTAGGTTCCTCAAGATAGGGGTAATATGGTCTTTTTTGTTGTTCTTAGTTAGAATCCTGGCTGAGGCATTTTGTAGCATTTGAAGGGGTTTAATGTTGTTAGCTGGGAGTCCGAGTAAAAGAGAATTGCAGTAATCTGTTTTTGAGAAAATGATTGTTTGAAGTACCAATCGGTAGTCTTGGAAGTGGAGGAGTGGTCTGAGTCGTTTTAGGACTTGTAATTTAAAAAAGCCCTCCTTAGTAGTATTATTGATAAATCTCTTTAGGTTTAATTGATTGTCCATGATGACTCCGAGGTTTCTTAATTGAGAAGAAAAGGTTGGTTGACTGGTGGGGATTGGGTTTGTCATTGCATAGTTGCCGTCCTGTGAGATGAGGAGTATTTCCGTTTTATTGGAATTGAGGATTAAATTAAGGCTTAAGAGCAGGTTATTGATGGATATAAGGCAGTTGTTCCAGAATTCTAGGGTTTTTTGTAGGGATTCTTTCACCAGGATGAGTATTTGGACGTCGTCTGCGTAAATGTAATGATTTAATTTTAGTTTGGAGAGGAGCTGGCATAGCGGTAAGAGATCGATGTTGAAGAGAGTCAGGGATAATGAGGAGCCTTGAGGGACTCCCAGAGAAGAGCAGATGGGGTGTGATTCATTGTTGTTGACTCTGACCTTGTAAAATCTGTTTTGTAGAAAAGACTTGAACCAGTTCAGAGCGGTGCCTTTGATGCTGATGTCGGATAGTCGCTCCAAGAGTATTGAATGATTCGCCGTGTCAGAGGTGGCTGATAGGTCGAGGAGTATGAGTAGGCAGGTTTGTTTATCATCAAGATTCATTAGTATGGTGTCTGTTAAAGAAATTAATAGAGTTTCGGTGTTTCGTGCTTTGCAAAAGCCGAATTGCGAAGGTGCTAAGATTTTGTTATCGTCCAAGTACTCCGACAGTTGCTTGTTTACTATTTTTTTCTAGGATTTTGGAGATGAAGGGGAGTTTTGCAATAGGTCAGTAGTTGGCGGGGTCGTCTGGAGATAGGTTAGGTTTTTTCAGAAGTGGTTTAAGAATGGCGAGTTTCAAGGGGGCTGGAACTGAGCCTTGTATTAATGAACAGTTGATGATGTCGGCGATTGGTTTGGCGACGGTTTTAGGGATGGTGATGAGTAAGTTGGAAGGGATTGCATCCGTGGGGTGTGAGGCAGGTTTGATCTTCTTTAGGACTGCTTCAATCTCTAAGGAGGAAGTCAGTTCGAAGTTTTCCAGATTAGCGTTCTGTTGAATATGTGTAGAGTAAGGGGGAGGAGGAAGAGGACCTTTATTGGCCTTTAAAGGTGTGATTAGGTCGGTGATTTTTTTCTTGAAGTATGATGCTACTTCTGCGGCTTTGCTGTTTTTAATGATTATCATTGTTGCAGCACAGCAATGATAATCAGATCATTATCATTGTTGTGCTGCCTGTGGTAGCAACAGAACAGCTTCCACAGACAGCACAACCTGCTCAGCATGAAATTGAGGCGAATAAAACATAGGATATATAAAAAAAAAAAAGTCTCGGGTCTTGAACAAGCTCTAAAGTTGAGATTATTATTATTATACTACCTGTGAAGCAGTCTAGCCAAGTGGTTTACAATAAAAACATATAAAATCCATCATCAGAAGTTCAGAGATAGAAAACAAAATATTGTTATACAACAACAAAATTGTCATGAGACAAAAGACATAGCCTGGAAAATAATATTGAAATATTCTGCACCATAAGTTATTAACAATTATAGGCCTGACTTTATCCTGAGTCATTTGAATGAACAATTTCATCCTTTGATTTTTGAACAGCAGCCATTTTGTATATGGCTTGAGCAAAGCACTACATGGCCACAGATAAATAAAAATCACAGCCCACCAGTTTTGAATCCTGGACCTTATGTCAAAATGGGATAAGTCAGATCAGGCACAAATGTTTTGTTTTTTTTAAGAGTTTTCTTATTCCATAATTAGCATTCTGAGCTTTGCAAGCATGATGAAGTTTTACATGCTTTATCGCCAGCAATGCAGGAGCATTTAGCATTGTATCTATGTAAACCTCCTAAGAGTTTTTAAATCTGAAAAGGACTTATAAGAAAATATACCCCTTAAGCAATAGATCTTTTTCTGTTACAAGCATGGAGATGGAATTTGGGGAGAACATTTTTGATTCCCTGGTAGAAAAGGGAAATTTATCATGAGAGGAAAGAAGTTTTCTTTAATTGCTCTGTTCCATAGGGAAATGATTATAGCATTATTGTCAAAGGATAATTCTTCCCTAAAGTTAGCAGAATATAAATTTAGAAGATTACGCTGTGATCTGTTTTTATAAGCTTTGTGAACAGTTGGGTATTTTTCTCTCCATTACATCGCTGCAAAATACTTTAGTTTTAAACTTTCTTTTTAAATTTGATTTATTTTAATTATTTCAATTTAGTAAACAATTTAGTTCAGATTCAATAAAAAAATATATATATATTATATCCGAGAATTTGTCTATAAATATAAAGCAGTTTTTTCTGTAAAACTGTAACCAAAACAGTGTATTTACACTCAATTTCATCCACAGATAATTAAGATTAGATTATAATAAAAAAAAGGACACCAAAAGTTGAACAACTTGAAAAGTTAAAGAGGTTAAGGAGTTTAATATGCATGCAGAATATGTGATACTGAAGTACCATTGGCAAAGGAAGCTTACAGATCTAAGGAGTACAAACGTCTGGTGCAATCAGTAAAAAGGGGACGTGATAGTGCAAATATGTCTGCCAAAACTTGGCACGAGCCAGTAAAACTAAAGTATGGTACAGGTCATCAGGCCTTTAATTAGTACTGAAGAGCTCAGTACAGACACAATTGATGCCTGAAGCACGACATACTGATAGCACCGAAGCATGGCATATAATAATTATCAGTACCAAAAGAATGGTGCATTAGCTATATCGGCGCCAAAGGCATAGAGCAGTAGCTTTATTGGCATGGAGATCAAGGCACAATAGTCATATCGACACCAAACTCATGGCGCAAACATAATTGGTGCTGAGAAGTAGCAGAGAAGCATGACTTCTGAAAAATGCAGCAGAAAAAAAGAGTTTAGAAATACAAATTCTCCTCCATATTAGTAGTCAATGCTCCATAAGAAAGAAAACACTTTCCTATTCCACTTTAAGGCCATGGAGGATGAATCTGCTTCCTAAATGAGGCTAGCAGTGCCACCGATACAATGCCATCCTTATTAAAGAGATACTTTAACTTGTACTAAACTTCCACTGTTTGTTGTTCCCTGCATCTTTGCTTCCTCTAGAGGTTGCTGCCATGGGCTGCAGTTCTCCTCTCATCACCTCAGATTTTTCCTGCCAAGTCACTGGCTTTAAATGGACTCCCCTATGTAAATGAAAGGCTATCAGTTCATGGTTTTAGTGACAGGAGAGGTGTCGGATTCCAGAATTCTGAATTACCCACTGTGTTTGACCAGCAGAACTGTCTCCAAATACAATATTAATATTAATGCAGGAGAATGCAAATTACCTGGATTTAAAAAAAGAAAAAAGAAAACATCACAAATAGTTTATCCTGCAAGAGAGTGTTCTTTAATGAAAGGATTAGGAAAGAGATCATTGTTTCAATAAACCTCCAAAGCAGGTCTCGGCAGTGTCAATGCACATGCTGTTTTTGTACATATGCATTAAATTGTACTTAATATTTTTCTATAAGACAATAGTAAAAAAAAAAAAAAAAAGATAGACTCCACGAGGGAAAGATACCAGAATGTTGTTCTTATCAAAGGACATAATACTCCAATTAACAACTTCTATATTATGGATATGACCTCAAAATAGGATGATGATGGGCAATAATTTTATATTGGGGAAAGAAATTCTGTGCATAGCATAGGGCTACTTTCAGCTATTTTAATTCCAAAACATCAGCTATAGTAAGCTCGATCAAAGAATGGTTTAGATTAAACTATTGGAGCTCAAAGAGCTTATATACAAAATTAAAAATAAGCTGAAACTCCTTACTCTCAGTAAACTTATTTGAAAACACAGTATAGAAATAATTGCACCCCTAACAGATGAAATCTCCTCTCCTGTACTTATCTCCTCAAGAGCTGCAAGGTAAGGCGGAGAGATTTCAATGCAACATGTAGAATCTACAGTCGTGGAATATCTGAGGTCACAAATCATTATTTCCTGCACATCATATTGAATGAAATAAATTTACAGGCCAATTTCCAAACTCATAATCTTCTCGATCCAGACGAGCAGGGGCTCCTTTAGGAGGTATATCAGTTTTAATCAAAATTTGCAAATCGCAAATATGATGCAGTTTTTCTCCGGAAGTAAGGATTGAGACATCGATGGGATAGTTCTCTAATATGGAACTTAATATATAAGCTTTCACCACCATGGTCTCTTGATGGGACATATTTAAAATTAAAAGAAAAATAAAGTGTTGCGAGCACGACCTTCAAGTCCATGTGAGGGACGCGGAGGCATGGTTGCCTGCTCCTGGGAGATAGTGAGCCCTTGGGCAATGGGACGGCTCAGGAGGAGCCCCAAACGCACACTGTCGGAGGTGAGCAAATGCAGGCACGGGTGGAGCAGGAACTAGGCTGGACTGGACCAGGCAAGGAACAGGAACTAGAACAAGGCAGGCTCAGCCCTCGGACCTGCATGCACCAGTGAGACCCAGCAACGCAATGCTGGTCTCAGGAGTAGCCCTCGGGCCACGCGATAGCCCTTCCGGACCCGCCGCTAGGGAACGAGTGCATGAGGCCAGACGGAGGCTGAGGGCAGGAGCAAGTTGAGACATGGAATGGAACAGAAGACTCAGGATATTGGAAGACAAAGATGAGTCAGTATACTTGGAGGACTCGGCTGAAGACTCAGACGAAGAAGACTCAGGATACTTGGAAGATATGGACAAGAGTCAGTATACTTGGAGGTCTCGGGCTGAGGACTCAGACTTGGAAGACTCAGGGTATGAGGAGTCAGATGAGGACTTGGAAGACTTAGAAGACTCAGGATACTTGGAGGACTCGGGCTGAGGACTCAGACGAAGACTTGGAAGACTCGGATTAGGAGGGCTCAGATGAGGACTTGGAAGACTCAGGATACTTGGAGGACTCAGACGATGACTAGGTAGACTTGGATGAGGACTTGGAAGACTCAGGGTGCTTGGAAGATTCGTACGAGTGCTAGGGAGACCCATGCAAGGACTTGGAAGACTCGGACAAGGACTTGGAAGACTCAGGGGCTTGGAAGACTCTGAGGAGGATTAAGGAAGCTGGAAGTCTCAGGCAAGGATACTGGACAATACTGAGTGAGAACTGCATCGCAGCATGCCCTACCCAGCCACAGACCACGCAGGAAGCAAAGTAGACTCCAGGCAAAGCAGTGGAACTTGAAACCAGAACATGTCGAAGATTCAGGAGAGGCCCGCACCGAGGCATACCCTACACGCTGCCTGTGGCTGGTCGCAGACCACGCTGAAGCTGAGCAGGTTCAGGCAGAGTCTTGGGCATGGACGGAAGCAGGCAAGATACTCCGAAGTCTGGGACAGGATACAAGACTCAGGATTCAAGACTTGGAACTCAGAATTCACGAATAGACCTCGACTTTAAAAACAAGGGCCTTCCAAAGACTTGCGCTGCAGAGATGAAGGCAGGCCTTGTACCACGATGCACCCTACACAGCCCCCCATGGGCTGGTCACAGATCACGACTGTGGCACACCCGGAAAGGTAGAGTAGCAAGGAACCTGGAAGGAGGACGAGGAGCAGGTGACGAGGAGGACATCAGGACCAGACTGGAACACGGACATCTGGAAATCGAAACATCCGGTACTACTGGACCAGGAAACATCAGGACTTGGATGAGGGACATCAGGGCTTCTGGATGAGGAACACCAGGACTACTGGACGAGAACATCAGGTCAAGGAACATGCAATGAAGGAGCTCCAATGAAGGACGAGACCAGGAACATCAGACGGAGAAGATCAGGAACATCAAGAACATGGAACACACAGCCATCTGGACAGGAGCAGACCATGGAAGACCTTGACCGGAGAAGAGGAGACATGGACGACCATGGAATCCGATTCGAAGGCTCCGAGAAATTGAAGCAGCGCCCTTTTATAGGGCTGGACCAGGGAACACAGTGATGACATCATCCGGTGGAGCCGCGGGCTTTTCCCGCCGCTGGCCCTGTAAATATGAAGAAGAGGCGCACGCCCGCGTCTAGAGGAGCCCAGGAGAGCAGGGGCCTGTGGCGGCATCATGCCACATAGGAAGCCAGGCTAGAAGCGGCTTCCAGTCGCGAAGATGAGGGACAGCAGTTTCCCTGCAATTAGGCAGCGTCGGCAGCAGCACCCCTGCTGCGAAGATGAGGAAGGCAGTGGCGGCGGCTCCCTGCCGCTTGAGAGGAGGCAGCGGCAGCAGTGACTTCCTGTTGCATGGGAGGTCCCGAGGGTGGCGCTAGGCTGCATGAGTGGAGGCAGAGGCAAGCGGTGGCTCCCTGCCGCATAAAGAAGACAGCGGCTCCGCACCACGAAGGTGGAGGGTAGTCTGGAGCAGCCAAAGCAGGAGCACATTCCGGGGCAGTGGTAAGTGGAGGGCCTGACCGAGGGATGGGGTCCGTGGGCAGGAGCGTAACAGAAAGCAAGCATAGGTGGAACAGATCTGGTACAGGCATCCTTATTATGCATATCTAGAAAGATTAAGGATCCATCGCCCTCTAAGAGTTTCTAGGAGCCAATGGTCTTCTAACCCAAGACACTTGGATGGTAACTTTCAAACTGGCACAATTTGGTATATGTGTGTCAGCGCATGCCCAGATGCATGGCCATTTAATAACATGCATGCATACATGCGTGCATGTTATAAAATAACCTAACCGCGTGCACATGTGCACCCAATTTTAAGAGTGTGCGTGCATATATCCATAAATCCTGCTCTACCGCATAAGTCGGGGAATTTTAAAAGGGGCGTGTATCGATGCTATTGCCAGTTTCACCAATTCATCCACCAGTTCGCGCATTTAAAAGCTAGGTCTTTCAAACCCCCTGGGTTAAATTGCTTACACTCTCCCCAGTTACCCCAGACCCTTAAAATTCCTCCAGTATGGCTAGTTTTTTATTTTTTTAAACTTTCCCCGTCAATAAGCAAGCTGAATTTGCCATGCTTTCTGGGTGATATCCTCTGGGCGGCATGGAGCGGAACTTGTCTCATAGAATGCAGAGCTATGCTCTGTGTGCATGTGTGGCTGTTCCTGTGCGATTACCCTTTCTCAGTTTCTTTTTTCCATGCAGCTCATCTCTCTAAGTGGAAGCTCTTCTCTCTTCTCCTTGCTTTGAATCCTTTTTCTTCACCTTGTGTGAACCCACAACAGCACTTTTAAGTGCTACCATGTTGCCAAAAACTCCCGGCTTCAAATACTGCCAGTGTGATAAAATTATGTCCCTCACAGATGGACATAATTTACCTGTGTCTCTGGTCTGACCATGACCAATTGATGTGCTGCGACTGCAGCAGTATGTCCCTGCGAGCCAGAGGCAGCGCGCAGCTAAGATCCAGGCTAAGAGATGGTGAGGGGACTTCTGGATCATGTGCCCCGTCGTTAAAGCACCATTCCGCTCGCTCTTTACTGGGGCCTAAGTCACAGTGCGTTGCCCAGAAGAAGTGGTGTTGTCGGTTGGCCCGATAGACTGTTTGGAAAGTCAAAACAAGCAGAGCCAGGTGGACAAGGTTCCCAGAGTGCTCAAGGCAAAGTGCGTCAATGGTAGTGTGTTGTTGTCTAAGAAGTGCATCAAGAGTCAGGAGATGCCTCAGCGTGTGACACATCCCAAACATGACACGGGATACAAAGAGTCTGGTTGCACTCAACAGTGCGCCACACATCTGGCGTACGATGCACACACACGACATACGACTGACTCCATGCACCCCGACCCGAGCACCTCAAGAAAAATATCATCAGGAGTCCACAATGCATAAGCAACGGATTATGCACACCATGCAGAAACAGCAGCAAACAGCGACGCATTCACTGCATCCCAAGCAGGCATTACTCACAGGGTACTGGAAATTGATCGGTTTCCACTCAACTACCCAAGCACAAGATTTCAGAGAGGTGTTCTTCAAGCCTCCGAAGGAGCAAGAAAGTGATCCACAGATTGTGTTCTTGTCTGAGGAACTAATGGGTTCCACTCCCTCGGATATAAAAGAGGTCATGTCCTTGCTTGTGGAGCTATGCTCTATTGGATCCTCTACATCATCTCAAAAGGTCTACTCTGACATCTCTTCTGCCTTAAAGCAAAAAAGGCAATCCCCTCAGTTACAAGAACCTCTGACCAAGAGGCATAAAACAGCCCGTCAGGGCAAGAGAAGGTTGGAGCACCACAGGACCAGATTTCTCCATCTTACTGGCAGCATTGGCCCTGTCTCAAAAAACCAGCAGAAGACCTGCATTTGCACATAGGACCACCAGCACTATCCAGAAAGACGTACATGAAAAACTGGCAGACTTGTCATGTAAATGGGATAACTTATTTGGGGATAAACTTCGACTAGCCCACAGAAGACACACATGCTGTTAAACAGGGAGGAGCGGCCTCACAAGCCATGACTCAAATATCGGCTATCTTAAAACATTATTTTTATCACTAGAAGGGAAAGCCACGTCCATCGGAAGAAGGCTTCTCCCCCAACTCTCCAATTCAGGGAGATAGTAGTCCACAAGGCCAGGGGGAAGAGCCAGACCCGAGATTCTCGCCAGAACCAAATATGGGTCCACAGGATTCTCCTCTGACTTCTGTGGGTACTTCAATGGGAATTCCATTTGACCCCCCCCCCCAGAAGACCCACCGGAACCTTTGTCTCCCCCAGGTCCTCACATATTCAAAATTTGTTGTAAAAGTGGGCTCCATCCTCAAAGTGGAGATGAAGAAAATCCCAGATCTGAAGTAATGGAAACTTTAAAAAATTTTCAAGTCCCATCAGAGCCTACTGAGTTACCATTGCACAATGTTCTGGATGCTGTGATGGACAAATCTTGGGAGTCCCCATTTTCAGGGCGCCCAATCTCTCACAAAACGGACCTGAAATTTCACATGAGGAAATCACCTCACTATGGCATAGTCCAACTTCCGCATGCGTCTATGATTGTACAATTAGCCATGAAGAAATCTAAGAAATTACGGCTGCATTCAAACACCTCCAGAGAAAGACAGACGGTTCCTGGATGAATTTGGTCACACAGTTTTTCAAGCCACAATGCTAAATGCAAAATCTCAGCAGCACCAGTTCTATATTGCTCAATACTTATATGAATGCTTACAGACCCTCAAACCGTACATTTCAGCTGGAGCGGGGGACCAGATTCTTCTTCAGACCTCAACAGATATAGAAGAGGGTGTATGACATTTGCTTTGAACCATTCATGAGGCCTTCGAGATTTCGGCTTGTACATCGGTGACTTCATTGGGGCTCTCAGGATAGCTGGCTCTGCACCAGCACTATCCGGGAAGACATACATGAAAAACTGGCGGACTTGCCTTGTAAATGGGATGACTTGTTTGGGATAATCTTCGAGAGTGTCTCACAATTAAAGGAGCCAAAATATGGTGGTTTTATCCCTCTCTTCACCCTCAGAGCAGCAATCCTCCGCAAGAGATATTATTCTAATACAAGAAGCTGTTCTATCAGCAGTAACTGTACAGGGCGTACACGACGTACAGACTGCTGCCATACCAATCTCTAGACGGAGCAGCAACCCCACCCAGGGGCCGTCCAAGAGACCAATGGACGCAAGAGCAGCAGCAAGGTTCCAGCCAGAAGCCGCACCAGAATTTTTGAGCAGAGTTTAGCCACAACTGCCTGAACAGTGGGGGACAGAATATCCCTTTTTACCATTCCTGGGATTCCATCACATCGGACTGTTGGGTATTGAGTATAGTTCACAATGTTACAAACTAAACTTCAAGAGGAACCGTCCAATCCCGCACCTTGTTCCTCCGTTTCAGAATCATGCCAGAATATGATTTTACAACAGGAGGTGCACTCGTTGCTTCACCAGGA